>NC_056728.1:313633697-313648697 GCF_019279795.1 Protopterus annectens
AGTGTTTTCTATTTGTACTATTACTGCAATTTAACCTAATAATCTAATGAAGTTTTTCCCACTTGGTAGATAATTAGGATTTAACCATAATGCTGTATGCATTTATTTTTAACCAACATTTTTATATAATTATCAGTTATGACCTAGGCAGTCGTACAGACATGTCAGTTGCAAACCTTATACGTCACATATTTTCTATACATAACATTGCATAGGTCATTCAATTCCTGCCTTCCCATATACATCATTCCTCCTCTAAAACCTTACTCTGTATGCATTGTTCCCACAGTTCCCATTTTTCTATGTAATTTGCTCCTAACCTTTTCTAAAGATCCCACTTCCAGCTCTCCTATTGCTGTTACTATATTCATCTGCAGGCAGCTGTGGTGCAGCAGTTAGCATTGTCGCCTCACAGCAAGAGGTTCTCCCGTTCGATTCTCAGCTGGAGCACCTTCTCTGTGGAGTCTGCATGTCCTCCCCACGGTCGAGTGACGTTTAAAGACATACAGGTAGGTGTGTACATGAATGGGTGTGCCTTCTTTGAAGGTTGAATGTTGGGCTGGCAACTCAGCACTGTAAAAATTCATTGCCAATCATTAGGTAACCAGAGTTCCGCTGTGGCGACTCCTAAACAGGAAAAGCTGAAAGACTTTTACTATATTCACTGCATCTTAAACAGCTGGCTTATACTTTGATTTCCATTTTCTAGTAATTGCTTTTTTTGTCAAACTAGAATTAAACTCAGCAGGGCCTTACTTTTGTCTAGGCAATTCCTGTTGTGTATCACAGCTCAAAAAATTTCCGTAGTTACACCAATTTGCTTACCATGTATTTCTAGCAGAGTAGTCTGCAAGGATTTTTTTAGGTCAGGGAACATATTTTTGGAAGTGTATTGAGTTGGCAGTTACTTGTTTTTCTTCCCCATCACAGCTCCAGCATTTGCAGTCTACCTGAGAAAGAATTGTTTGGAGTCTGCTTATGGTATAAAAATACCTATCAAACATTTCCAAACAAAAATCCTAAATCTTTTAGGCTTTGTTTTACATATACCCCCCCCCAACATTTCTTTATGAATTGCTTCTCCAGTCTCTCTTCACAATCTTTTCTCACCTCCACTGATTATTCCTATAATTATCCTACAATATTTTATATGCTATGCTAATATAAAGCTTACATTCTATATTGGGAAATTCCACCCCACCATTTATCCAGTCTGGGTTTAATTGGGAACAAAAATTTTAAAGGTAGACCATTAAATTGTTTAAACTCTCTTTAGGATGGAACATTAGTTGATAGATTTTACCATTACTAAAGGTACATCTTCTATAGAAAAAAAAAATTTTATTCCATTTGTTTGTTAGCAAGTTGAGTCCAAAATACTGCTATAATCGATGCTATTTCATTACATTTATGAATAATGTAATCCCCCAAGTATTTAATTTGCTATCACAAATTCATTATACCTTTTTTTATTTGATTATTCTATTTTACTGATATTAATCTTAATCCTGATACTGTCAATTAAGCAAAAGATATCAATGTTGCCACTTGTCAATGGAATGTCATCTGCAAAATGTTGAACGTTAGAATAATCACTAATTGTAAATAATCACTAATTGTAAATAAAGTATGTAAAGGCAGTCCATGAACAAGGCAGATAAATAAAAGTTCAATAAAGCTGTTTTATTAAAAAAAACAGTAAGCGCTTTCACATAAGGCTTCATCAGACCGTCAAAAGAATAAACTGGTCACAACTAATTTAAATACATTTCATTAACCTAATAATCAGTTCATTACTTAAAGTAAAACCACAATTTCATTAAAACACCAGTATTATCACATAATAATATAGACATATAAATGTAGCAACAATCCTAGAAAGACAAATTATGAAAATAAATGAAAGTAATAATACACGTCTATAAATATATTGAGAATATCTAGAAAATTACATGTGCATATTTCTCTTATAATTCATTTAAATAAATTCCCTCTGCTTCTAAATACACTAATCAAGTATAAATCCAAAATTTTATGAAATTTGCATATATTATGTATGTAATTTATGAGATATATATAAATGAGTACTGCAAGTGATGCATCAAATATGTGAAATGACAGCATGTGTGTGTGTGTGTGTGTGTGTGTGTGTGTGTGTGTGTGTGTGTGTGTGTATATATATATATATATATATATATATATATATATATATATATATATATATATATATATATATGTATATGCGTGTAAATATATATATGTATGTGTGTGTATATATATATATATATATATATATATATATATGTGTATATATGTGTGTATGTGTATATATATATATATATATATATATATATATATATATATATATATACACACACACAATCTAAACATATATATTATGAATAATGTGAAACTCTAATGTACGCATACTATACAACAACTTTTATTTATCTGCCTTGTTCGTGGACTGCCTTTACATACTTTATTTCATTTTACTTGTTTCTCTTGGTCAGCACCACGTTCACTCCGTATGATGCAATTATTTGTTTGTTTCTTTGTTTACTTGTATTATATTTTATCGTACCAAGCGGGGGCATGGCAGAAGGAAGTATACCTGACGTTGAGTTGGATTATAGACCTGCCAGGCCTGCAGAAACTGCGAGGAGTATTCTGGGCAAGATCCTTGCCTGTATCAGGTCTGTGGGGAATCCCTTTATTCATGATGTCACATCCGGTAACGCGACTGAAGTGGTGAATACACTGGACTTAGAAGCTTTGAAATAAGCATCTGAGAGTCTCGAAAGAGACTTTTTGAAGTTGAAACGACTCCAAATGCAACGCCAGCATTTCGAGGTGAGCTTATCTAGGAGAATTGTCCTGAGGGGGCTCAGGATTTTGAAGATGATGACCTACAGAGTATAGCATCACAGTTTGTTGGCAATAGCTTAACTTGGCGGTAAGTGCCAAGTACATGTCCCTCTTTATTGATTTTTTAGACCTGAAGAGGAACAACTAAGGACTTCATTTAGGGAACAGCAAGCTGTGCTGTACGCTAAGTTTCCTAGTTCGCTAGTAGACCGTACTTTAGAAAATTTATTGGATGGTGTTGTAGTATATGAAAGGAAACTCTTTCAACAAAAGAAAGAGAAAATTGAGATGTACGTGACTTCGAGGGCACGTGTTTACATGGCCAAGAACTGAGGCCGTCCGTTCAGGGGCAAAATAATGAGACTGTGAATACTGGAATAAATCGTATTGTTAGTGAACCTAACATAACTGTAAATACCATCCAACAAAGGGAAAGTGGGAATGACTGGAGCCAGTGGTGATGTGACCAACTCCACCAGTTCTCCCCCACCCACCAGTGAATGATACTGTTATTGAACGTAAAACTAGTGTTATTGAGAGTGTGCTAAATGAAGAGAGTGGGCTTGCACAGCTTGCTGATGTGCAACCTAAGGCAAAACAGAATGTGAATCTTGTAAACCCTGCAGTACCTTCATCCTCTAGTGCTACTGCCTACCCCCATTTTCCTCTTCCCATAAATGTGGAGAAAGGACTATCTATGAGTCGGGGGAGACAGAAGTGCAGGTTTGCAGTAGAAGGATAATCCAATCAGTCCTTGAAAAAGATGTGGCGCCAAGTGGGGAGTCACTAGTTTGGAATTTATCCAGACGTGTTCTTAATGCAGATGAATTATCTGTATTAAATAAAGGACCAACTTTTATTCCATCAGGACCCAGTGACCCAACTGAAACAATGGTAGATATTAAATGTTTTATTAGGAATTTAATGCTTAAACTTGAATTTGGTAATGCACCTAATAATAGTATGAATGTGTTTATAAAGCCAAGCTTGTATATGGCAAGCTCACATCCTTTAGTTGAAGCCTTCAACAAAATGGTGGAGGATGATTAATTTATATAATTTCTATGATAATAAAAACTTGCATAGAAAGGGAAATAAAGGGAAATTTAATTTGAAGTACAAGGAGTGAATTGCCCTAAGAGATTTGAAAGGTGATACTTCAGTTATGATTAGACCTGCAGATAAGGGGAGCCCAAATGTACTTATGGGTATGTGTGACTATATTAAAAGTATACACACAATGTTGAATGATGACCATTTCTGTCGTCAAGTTGATTCAAATGAAATATATTTATTAAAAGAGAGAATTTATTCTACGTTAGAGAATTTGAGTGAAATGAGTGAAATGATAGATACACATTTATATAGGTTTTTGAGAGTTGAATTTCCATCATTACCCTCTATGAAAGGGCTAGGCCGCGGTGGTACGGCGGTAGCGTTGTTACCTCACAGCAAGATGTTCTCCCGTTCGATTGTCGGCTTGGCTTGGGAACGCCTTCTGTGTGGAGTCTGCATGTCCTTCCCGCGGTTGGGTAGCATTCGAAAGATATGCATGCGTAAATGGGCGTGCCTTCATTGAAGGTTGGGTGTCAAGCTGGCACCTCTGCATTTCGTAAAAAAATCTACTGCCAGTCATTAGCGGACCGGAGTTCCGCTGTGGTGACTCTTTACCAGGAAAAATCCGAAAGACAAACAACCCTCTATACAAAGGCTACCAAAGATCCACAGAGATGGTCGTAATCCCCCTATGAGGCCTATTGTTGCTGGGCGGAGAAGGGTTACTGAGCCCTTCTCTTTGTATGTAGAGAAGTGGCTACGACTCATCCTTGATAATAAGTTATACTTTGAGACACAAAACAGTTTCTTGCCAACCTACATCCGTATAGTAGTTCGACGCCTCAGGAATCTGAATTTTACTTTGTTACTCTAGACATACAGTCTTTATTTACTATTATTCTGAATAATATAGGTGTGCAATCTATACGTAAATACTTAACATGAACATAGTGAATATAGTGATGAAAGAATAGATTTATTGTGTCTATTCCTTGAAACTATTTTGGAGAGTAAAGCATTTACATTTGAGATATATATATATATATATATATATATATATATATATATATATATATATATATATATATATATATATATATATATATATATATACAGGGTGATGGCGTGGCTATGGGCACTTCGTGTGCCAGTAGCTACGCCAACATGTTTATAGCTCTATGGGAGGAGGAGACCCTGTTTTAAAATGGTGTATTACTTAAGGTTTGTTACCTTCTATCGATGTTTTGTCGATGACCTCTTCCTCCTATGGGCAGAAACATCAATGGAATTGGAGAGGTTCTTAGTTGAATTAAATGGGAAATATGATTACTTGAAATTCACCATGAGTTTCTCCAAGTTTAGAACTGAATATTTGGATGTGTATGTAGAGAGACTTACTAATGGGTTAATTAACATGGGTGTTTATAGGAAGAACTGCTACAGGAACACCTTGCTACATAGGAGCAGTATGCACCCTCAATACATATTTAGGAATGTAACAAGAGGACAGGGAATGAGAGTCTCAAGATTGAATGCATCAGATGAAGGATTCAGTCATAAGCTGGAAAGGCTTAAAGACAGGTTAGTTGCTAGAGGCTGTTGTCCACTTGAAATAGAGAGAAATCTGGAGGGTTTAGACCAACGTAGATTGGACAGGGCTAGACCTTATTATTCAGATAGGACTAATATTGACAACCATTCAGTGGTTACACTACCTCAAACTAATCTAAAAGTACCCATGTTTTTTACTTAGGATTAAGAATTGGCAAATTCTTACTACAGACTCTGATGTCAAAAGGATAGTGGGTGATTAACCTTCTTTCTTTAAAAATAAGAGTAATCTTAAAAGGTTACTGTGTTATCCTAAGGGTAGTAATGAACCCATTAATAGTATACTTGGCACTCGTCCGTGTGGTAATTGCAATTTTTGCAGTTACCATGACACTAGAGGTCTATTTATACACCCAGATACGAACCAACGATTTACATTTAAGATCTGTGCCAACTGTAGGACTACACATGTGGTCTACCTTGCGAGATGCATAGCATGCGAGTCCTGTGCTGGCAAAACTGACCGGTCACTCCGAGATAGAGTGAGAGAACACATATATGGTGTCAGGGTTAAGTCTTCAACCAATGCTTTATCTAAACATGTTATGGCACAAGGTAGTGACCACAGCTTTAGGTTTATGGTCCTAGATGAAATGATGCCCAATGTACGTGAGGGTGATATCAGGAATATGACCGAAAACAAAGAAGTTAAATGGATCCTAAGGCTTAGTGGCTGATAGAGGGAAGGGTCTGAATGAAAGGGCTTCCATCAAGCCCATTTTGAAGTCACTAAACTCTCAGTTAAATAATGTTGTATAGTATGCATATATTAGTTTTATATTATTCATACTATATATGTTTAGACATTATATATATATATATATATATATATATATATATATATATATATATATATATATATATATACACATACATACACAATCATATGCTGTCATTTCACATATTTGATGCGTCACTTGCAGTATTCGTATTTATATATCTCATTAATTACATGCACATGTAATTTTCTAGATATTCTCAATGTATTTATAGATGTGTATTATTGCTTTCATTTATTTTCATAATTTATTTCTATGATTGTTGCTACAGTACTGGTGTTTTAATGAAATTGTGGTTTTACTTTAAGTAATGAATTATTAGGTTAATGCAAGCTGATTGGTTAATGAAATGTATTTAAATTAGTTGTGACCAGTTTATTCTTTTGATGGTCTGATGAAGCCTTGTGTGGAAACGCTTAACGTTTTTTTTAATACAGCTTTAGTGAACTTTTATCTGCCTTGTTCGTGGACTGCCTTTACATACTTTATTTCGTTTTACTTGTTTCTCTTGTTCAGCACCATGTTCACCCCGTGCTGTGTGATTGTTTCTTTGTTTACTAATCTTAAATACTTTTATATCTAAATATGATCTTATACAATTAGCAAAGGGTTCAATCAGCAAAGCAAATGATAAGGGACATAATGGGCAGCCTTGTTTTAGTACCTTTGCAAATATTAAATGGTTTGAGAAATAGATGAGGATAAATAAAGGCAAAGGAATTCTGATAATTTCAATTAAAGACAAGTTGAGTGAAATTTCAAATTCCTGTATGGAAGGTAAATAAAACCATTCAACAGAATCAAGTGTTCTAGTTAGGTCTAAACTAAGTTTTTGACTAGAGAAAATACTCTAATGCCTCGTTTGATAATAATTCAGGTGTAACTCCATTATTGCCAGTAGGATTAGCTGCCACTGTAATGGGTTTCTCTATTTCCTTTATTTATTCCAGTGTTGAATTCAAGTATGTTACTACTACTTTTTGTGACGTAATACTATATGAATTGTTTTGTTATTGTACTTCCTAAAATCTCTTCTATATCAGCAACTTTTCTATTCCTAGCCAGCACAGTAATTTCTTTAATATGATTTGATTATATTTTTAATCTAATGGCTAACTTTTATGTACATTTTAGGATCTAAAGAGTAGGATTGCATTTTTGTTCATTATAAGCTAATTAAAACTTTTATATTGTAAAATTTGGAGATATTTTTGTTCAAACTTTTCATTTCATTTAGGTAGACTTGTTACCTTTTTGAATATGGAGTTTCAGATTAACAATGTGTAATTGTAAATCTCACAAGTCTTTATCCCATTCTTTTGTTAATGTACCAGCCCATTATTTTACCTTATAAATAAGCCTTTAAAGAATCCCATAAGGTCACATCTGAAACTTCGCCACTGAGTATTTACAAATTGTTGAATTTCTTCAAGAAACCACTTGAATTATTTTAATTGTATTATATAGACATGTAACCTTTTCCAAGAGACTAATAATGATAATGTATGTAGCAGCATTATGATCTGATTAGGGGCATGAGACCACTTTAATCTTCTGTAACCCTAGAAATGAAATCGTTTGATATAAAGACTCTGGTTAGTCTAGACTGCGTTCTGAACTTTTATGAAGGAGTATAAAACAGTGAATCAGATACAGAAAGTCATTTAATACCTTTAAAATTAAGTAATTCATCATATTTTAATAAAGCCTTAGATGTTGTAGATGTTTGAGGCACTGGTATATTTTTTAATTAATAAACAATTTAAAATCCCCAGACGTCCTTTGATATTTGAAATTATAATGTTTCTGTTCTTTTTGGTAAATTTAGCTCCAATTCCTAGAATCCTATTAACATTCACTAAAGTATAAAGTCTTCCTTGTATTCCTAATACTGTTGTACACACCATTCATTTGCTGATGATCATTTTTAAGGCATTAAAATAGAATTTATCCAAAGAATTGCAGGATCTCTTCTTTTAAAATTAGAGCTGACGAAGACTGCGGACTGCGTTGTCCTTTTGAATCTGGTCTATTCATTTGAATTGAATAAGTTTCTTGCAAAAAGACAACTTGAACTTTAAATAAATTCACATATTTAAGTAAACGTCCCCTTATGAGTCCATTTACATTAATCAAAATACATTTTAGATGAGACGTGTAACAATACAACAGGAAGTCGTATAAAATTCAGCTACTAATCCTCCAAGTAACTATTTGAAACATGGAGCGAGCAGAACTGCAATATGTAAGCATATTTTAAAAACTGATAAAATTTCACAGCAGCTTTAAATTTGGTGTCTAATATTGAATATTCTGACCTAAAACTAACCCCTTAACAAGGAACTTAAGGTCCCTTGAAGATAAATCCCGTCCAAACTACCCACCAAACACAAGCAGCAGATTAAATTTGCTACTGCAGCCTATATAAAAGAAACAAAAGGCATTAAATATGCAATGGTTAAACAGCACAGATTAACCAGTCTCTACAAAGTAAAGTAAATATGTATGTAATTGTGACTGGACTAAACTTTAAATTACATTTACTTTTTATTCCTGTTTACTATAATCTTTTGACTACCCCCAAAATGTTTATCCATAAGTAAGCTTTCAGAAGTTACTACAGAATGATATTTACAAATTAGTTTAGACTCCTATTTCAAAATGTAAGTAGGTTGGAGTACATGCATTAAATTACTGTTCTTGAATAAATGCTTAAAATGTAATAGTTCTACAAATCCAATGATGAATGATCAGCTTATGAAAGATGTAATGTATGCATGTGTATATATGTTGATACGTATAGTAATCAAACCTTGCTAATGATTATTCATGAGTAATCAAACTCATTTAGTTCACAATTAGCATGTGACATTTTTTCATTTCATTAGAATATAAGAAAAAAGTTTTGAAAACATGTACATAATCTGTATCTATAAAGCCATTTTTGTATTTGGAAATGATGATAAAACCAGTACAAAGAAGTCGCAAGTGTTTCTGTATTCAGAAATATTCAATTATGTGATTAGGATCTTGCATTGTTTTCGTATTTAATCCTAGCTATAACTTGTATTCTTATGAAATTTAGAACAATTACCTTATATGTGTAAATTCATACGTGCATGCACAACAGTTTAAACAGATTCATTTCAGAGATTCTTTACATCATATCTTCATACAAGGTGCTGTAAACCACGTATATCGTCTGACCTTACAGCCAGCATCCAGTGTCATAATGTAAAAGGATAGAATTTGTTAAATAGTGCAACAAATGTGGTGATATTCATATTTATAACATTTTGAAGAAAGATTGAACACCCAAAAATATGGGATAGTGAGGTAGTATGGAACAGGGGGAAGGAAAAATGATGAGTAGTAAATATTTGTAGATATTGTACAAGTTAAAGTTGGAGGATTAACAATTATAGATTTTAGATGGCAAGGAAATATTTTATAGAATTACAGCTGTATATATTTAATGTGACTTGTCAAGGATGGGAGAATTTATTTCAGAAGTTATTGGATTATGTAGTTGTAAGTATGCATATTTTAATTGTAATTTAAGGGAGAGTAAAAAGAAAAGAGTAAAAGCTGTATTAAAAAAAAAAAAAGATGGAAGACATGAAATGTGGAAATTGGTTATATGAAATAGAAAGTTATTTATTTAAAGTTTGATGGCCAGGAATGTCTGATTGAACAGAAGCCCTTTTTTCAACCGAGGCTCAGGGAGAAAAACTCCAGTACAAAGGCCATTGACTATACAAATAATTAGAATAATGGAGGCTAAACGAGACTTGACTAACAATTGTTAATTTAAATGATAGGTAGCAAGTTTCACATACTAACAGCAAAGTACGCAATTCATATAGGTGTTGAAATTCCAGTTATGATGTCATAAGCAGATGCTATTTTAACTACTAACAGTAGAGTGGATGAAGTTATTTTATTTAATTTGTTTAAATGAAATAAGTATGACTTTATGTTGTATCATTAATGAGAAGTTAAGATTATTAAAATATTCCCCACAATACTTTATATTTATAAGTTTTAAAAGAGTAAAAATGTTATAATGAAGTATATAATCCAACAAAAAATAAAAATGTGGAAATTTGATGGTGGAAGAAATGGAGAATATTGTGTTTAATCTAGGGAAAAATAATTCAGAAGAAAAGATCAAAGCAAATTAATAAATGGTGTAGTCATAATGTTGAGTGTCAAGATTTTTTTGTGGAGATTGGGAATAAAAATAGCTGTAAAAGTGATATTTGTGTTGTGGTGAAGAAGAAACAAAAGAACATATATTTTTGAAATCTAAGAGTTAAAACTGTGGATAAATTATGTACAGATTTTTTTTCTGAAACTTTAAGAATAGTGGTAGTGTAGATATGATTGAATATGGTTATGAGAAAATCAAAAATGAATGGATTTGTTTTATGTAATGTGGGTATTATGGAATGACAGGATTAATGAAATTATGTTAAATGGAAAGTAGACATTGCCATCAATAGATTAGACTATGGTTATGGAAAAACGAGTGAGGGCTGGATTAAGAAATGTGTATATATGAACAAAAGGCTGCATAGAAACATGAAAATGAAACTTGCTTTAAACAATTATATTAATTTATAAATATGTATATAATGTAAAAAGATATAAATGAAGGATCCCTACTTTTTTTATAAGTGGAGTGGGATCTTTTACATCTATCTGAGCTGCCACCAACTCAAGCAGACGGGGCCTCAGTTTAATATTTCACCTGAAGGGTGACACACTCAGGAGTCCAGCACCCCCTTATGCTGTACTGCAATGTCAGTAATTGGTCTACCTGGTTTGGAAATAGAACCCCCAGTATTCTGCACCAAAGGAGAATGTGCTCCCTGTTGCACCACTGAGACTGCATCTGAGTTATCTGGTGCTTGACCATTTAATTTAACAGTTCTGTATGGTTACTGCATTCCTCTTTAATTGTATTTATTTTTTAATCTTCTCTATTTTAACAAAAGATCTTGAATGTTAGTGAGCAAAGACTGCAAGTCTTTAACTTGACAGTTCTTGTGAAGCAGTTTTCACATGGCTCTTTTTTTTGGGGGGGGGGGGGGGCAGTTCCAAACCTCTCTTGTGAAGTTTTGATAGGAAAGTTAAGGGAAAAAAGAGTTCTTCCTTAACTTCAAAAACTTGTTATACAAAGTTTTTGAGAAATAAAATCTTGTCAGAAATAATATTGGGACAACAGAGCAATTTACTGTTGCTAACAGTTCGCTATCTTGGCCATGTTCTCCGTTTGCTATAGTTTTCTTACATGTCATGAGTGGAAAAAAACAGCATGCGGGAGCTATGCAGCTTTGGATTGGAGGCTTTTTTTTTCTGTAGAGAGCGTGGGTGTGACTGCCCAGCACCACCAACCCATTAATTGCAGGATGAACACACCTGTCCTCCCCTGCCTGCTCAGTCAGGTTCCTCGGAGCCCAGTAACTCCATTCACCTGGGCAGTAGTTGGGGCTTAAGTCCTCTTTGCCATTGGGGAGGTTTGATTTGTGTAATATTTGACAATTAATACTGTAATGCCCGTGCCCTGGCCCATCAGTCAAGGAGCCTCAATCCTCACCACTAATACGAGTGAGGGGCGTCTCGTATAGGAGGAAAGGGTAACAAATACACACAGTAAAGTGCAATTTCCCTTAAGAGCACACTGAGATCACACTCATTCTGGGGCTTGTCGCTCGCTTGCTCTCCAGGTCCCCAGTAAGGCTCCCTACTGACACAGCTATAGGGTTCAGATCTCAGCCTAGTGGGCAAGCTAAAACCTCCAGCACCCTCGCTTTCCAACCAGTGCTTCGTGTCCCTGCCCAAGTAGCTGACACACACACACACACACACACACACACACACACACACACACACACACACACACACTTTGAGAAGAGTTTATATAACCACACAGACACTCCTGGGGAAGGCTGGCACAGGCTCTCTAGCTGTGCACCTTTTCTGCCCAGTCTTAAAGGTAGTACCAATTACCACCACCCACTAATATTTATCCGCTACTCAAAGGCCATTTAAAAGGGTGTCCAATTATTACTGTGCAATACTATTATCCAATTGGTAGTATAGCCCACGGCTAAAGCCATTGGAGTGGCTTTTTACAATTTTAACAAAGGCCTACAAGTACTCTAAAGAGCTTAAATTAGCTCTACACAAAACAGCCACAGTTGAAAGGGTTTAAAAATATTTACTAACATAGTCAAAACACAAGACAATACACTACACAGTGCTAGTCAAGAGTTCAGAGATCACAGAGAAATATGTAAAATAATTCAGTAGAACAGTTCTGACATCACAGAAAAACACTTAGTGTAATCTTTCTAGTTTCTAGCTATTTTTAAGAGAAAACACAAGTCTAAGATAAACTTACATATAGAGCAAGACAGTGCTGAGTTGGATGGTCAAGACAAAATGCTTAATGCTCTCTGATTCTCTCTGTTTTCAAATCTGCATGTTCTCCCTGTGGTCGCGTGGGTTTCCTCTGGGTGCTCCGGTTTCTTCTCACATCCCAAAGACATGCTGTAGGTGTTTTGGACACTTTTTAAATTGTCCCTAGGCGTGAGTGCATGCATGTGTGTGCCTTCTGTGGAAGGTTGGGCACTGGGCTGGCAACTCAACACCGTAAAAACTCCACTGCCAATCATGAGCCTACTTTCTTCTGTCTACTATCATATTTCCCTATTTAACATTGCAATCTTTCTCTCTGATCACAAATGACGTTACTGCTACTATTGTTCTCATATATGAAAAAAAAAAAAAAAGGGGTACAAACAATGTTTTTTATGTATATACATTTTAAACTACGTAATACTCTCATCCTCCTATATTTGTACTGAAAGTATTTAATGCCTTTCTTATTACGTAGATAGTATTATTTGTTTTTATTACCTGACCTAGACTAATATCTCTGCATTTTGCTCATTGCCTGTGACATTAGTGTTTTCTGCAAATGTTTATTTTCTATATCATTGCTTTAAGCTGTGGAGCTTTTCTCCCCGGGCCTCCACTGAAAATGGACAATAATCCAGCTGGACTAGCCCGGTCAACAAATGTAAAATAAATAAATAAAATGAGCGGACAGGTGAACTGCTGTGGCGACCCCTAACAGGGAAAAGCCAAAAGAGCTGAAAACAGGATCTGTGGAACCTAGTCGGACTTTCCCGGTCAACAAATGTTAAATTTTATTGATTTATTTAAATTTGTTGACCGGGAGTGTCCGACTGGACGTGGGTCCATTTTCAGCGGAGGCCCGGGGAGAAAAGCTCCACAGTAAAATAAACAGACAGTAGTTACATTGGATTACATAGTGATTAACAATTTAACATAGAAATTACTTACAACATATTTACAGATGAAGAACATAGTACATCAGTAGACAACTAGAATCTTTATCTGTGAAGTACATAACGGGCATTAACAAATGTAACAATGAGAAGTTCCTGCTGTATAATAAGTACTAGGCTTATGAGCATCTGAGCTTGCTATCATCAAGGTAGTTAGTGGAGGTGAAACAAAGGTAGTAGTTGGATGGGTGGATGATATTAGAGTGGGAGTTGCAAGGGCATAGCCAGCATGTTTTAGGTGCGCTTTTAATAAAGTTTTGAAGTTGGTGCATGATGGTACGGAGGTAATTGTGGGTGGGAGTGAGTTCCATAATTTGGCTATGGCGCAAGAGAATAGTGCTTCACCAGCAGAGTTATTGGCTTTAGTGATCTGCAAGTGATTTTTGTTGCTGGATCTTAGTGGTCTGGTGGTGCGATAGGGTTGGAGTAGATTCTCGAGGGATGGGACATTTAGTGGATGGTTTACTAGTTTGTGGGTGAGTGAGAGTTGATACTACTGAAGGAAGTGAGGGAGTTCAAGCCAGCCCAGTTCAGCAAGTGAGACAGTGGTGACTACAGTAGGATGCCCCTGTGGCGAATTTTGCGATTTTGTTGTAGCAAGTCTCTAGCTTGTTTAGATCACATTGCCTTAGGTTGGTATATACTGGAGAGACATAAAGTAGGGTGGAGATAAGGTGGGAATTGCTATTGAAATCTTTGCTGCTTTGGTGAGAAATTGTTTGTTTATTTCTGTATAATGCTCCTAGTTTTTTGTGGACTTTTTTTATGGTCATGGATATGTGAATGTCAAATTTTAGTATAAAATAAATAAATTAAATAAATAAATAAGGTTTTTAGTAAAGCATATAATTCAAGTTTGGCCAGTATACAGAATCAGATTAGTATAACCTCTGTATCGCCCAGTATTTAATGTTATTCATGATTGTGTTCATGGGACTATTACTTTACTTTACTCTTTTTTTCTTTTTTTTTTTTTTTATATTTACTCTAAACATGCATTCAAAATTCATGGGGACTTTGATGTCCCTTGCCTTTCTAGTATGTGTGCTCTCGCTGTATGTGCATGATTTCTACGTAGTAAATGAGTTTTGTTTGTTACATCACTTCTATGCCGTTCAGTGACCAGCTTGTCAAAAAAAGTAGTGGGTAGAGGACAGTTGTCGACTGGCCTAGCTTAGTGTTTAATGTTTGCTCCCAAGATCTCGTGGTTTTCATATTTAGTCCCTAAAAGAGGGGGTTACATTTAATATCCTATCTACTTACTACAGACCTACAAACAGTGTTTAAAAGAGCAATAGGGTAAT
>NC_056728.1:313673697-313809268 GCF_019279795.1 Protopterus annectens
CACAGCATCAATGGGACCGGATGGTGTCCCCAGCTGTGTGCTACATGAACTCAATGAAGAACTAAACCCGCACATAAGGCAGCTGTTTAATCTTAGCCTTACCACAGGATATGTGCCCAAGGAGTGGCGTACGGCAACTGTGGTCCCACTCCACAAAGGTGGTGCCTCTACGGACCCTGGTAATTACTGCCCCATAAGCTTAACAAGCCTGGTCTGCAAAGCTATGGAGAGGATCATAATGGAACTCTCAAACAAGGACATAGGGGACTTGCAGACCTTGGACCCAACCCAGTTTGACTTTGTCAAGGTCAGATCTTGCCTTTTGAACCTGGTCGACTTCTTCGAAACAGTTACCAAGGCCATTGATGAGGGAAAGGCAGTCCATACAGCCTACCTTGACATTGCAAAAGCTTTCGACACAATACCCCACTCGGGTATCATAGAGAAACTTACCAGCTTAAATGTAAACCCATATGTCACAAGATGGGTTGCAAACTGGCAAAAGGACAGAACCCACAGGGTTAGAGTTGCTGGAGCCATGTCAGACTCCAAGCCGGTTACAAGTGGTGTCCCACAGGGCTCAGTCCTTGGTCCCCTGTTGTTCGGCATCTACTTCTCAGAAGTACAGGCAAACATAGGAGGACTATGGCTGACAAAGTTTGCGGATGACTGCAAACTGGGTGCCATAGTGGATAGTACATCGGACACAGACATCCTTCAGAGGGGTCTCATGGAAACTGAGAGCTGGTGCCAGAGCCATGGCCTGAAGTTAAATGCAAAAAAGTGTATAGTCATACCCTTTGGGAAAAACAAGGTAACCCCAAGCTACCATATAGGTGGCAACCCACTAAGCACAGAAGAGGTTATCAGGGACCTGGGTACCCAGGTTGACAGTGGCCTCTCGTTTGACACTCGCGTTGCTAAAGTGGTTCGAAAGACCTTCTACATTGCCCATCTGATCATAAAGGGATTCACATCCAGATCAAGTGAGGTCATTGTTCCCCTGTACTCCTCACTTATCAGACCAATGATAGAGTACAATGCCCCATTCGGGATGTATCTCACCCAACACCTGCAGCACTTGGAGAGACCCCAAAAGTTCCTCACCAAAAGGATAAAGGGACTCCAAAACCTGTCATATACTGCCAGACTGAAGAAACTCCAACTCTATTCAGTTGCATACCGGTGACCTGAGCCTGACATACAAGGCCATGACCAACCCGGAATTAATGGACATGCTCCACCTCAAAAAATCCAAATCCACCAGAACCACTAGAGCAAGTGACTTAAATCTATCCCTCCAGCACGTCCTATTTATATCCGTGCTAAGGTTTATCACCCAGAGACTCCCCATGCTGTGGAATAAAATCCCGGTCCATGTGAGGCAGAGCACCTCGCTGGCTCTGTTCAAGAGAAATCTCGACCGGTGGATGGGAGATCGTAGGTTTACCCCGGGAATCATCTCTGTGTCACTGCTGGACAGGGGCACAACAAACTAATGGGCACATTATTTCTAACATAAGGGGTGCCGTAAGCCACATAACTTTGGGCTAGGCTTATAAATGCCTTAGGGCAGGTAGCCTAGTATAAACCTATGAACCTATTAACCACTCTTAAGACTGCAGTATTAGCTTTCTCACCACGGGGAGGGAGGGTAACAGTGATCCTAGCATAAGACTACAAAAGCCTGGCACCAAAACTTTTGCTCATTTCTTTGGCAGGAGTTAATAAAATTGCTCTGAATTGTTTAAACATGCTCTGAGAGAAATGTATATGATGGCCATTGAAGAAGAAAATGCAAGGACTCCTGCTACAGAAGGTGTGTAACATGCCGGTGACTCTTATTGTTGCCATTGTTTCTCAGTAGATTAGGAAGACGCCTTTACTTCCTTATGTTGCGCATGACTGCTATAAAGGGAGCTTGAAATGGATTCTTGAAAGGAAGCGTGCAACAAAACCATGTTAATATGTTAGGCCTCATGCCAACCATTTTGTGGAAAAACGTATTAGAATTTTATAAGTAGTAGGTAATTATTTTATTTTAATGCATTAAAATAGCTCAGAAAACAAAGTTACAGTGAGAAAAAAAAAGTTGTGAGTTTAGTACGGTTTTTATTGCCCTTTGAGTAGGGTTAGGGGTTGACCTAATTTTAAGGTATTTACCTCATAGACGCTAGCTACAGCATTTGATTCTCACTGCTTAGGGAAATTGGCAAGGATTAAATGGCCTACAAGGGTAGCTAGCCTTGTAACAACCTTTGGACTTGAAAACTTTCTAATTACATGTTAACCCATTTGATTTTTGTTTTGTAAGGCAGCTTTGTCAGACTCTTACGTACTTTGTTCATATCTCGTATTTTATCTTTTTGGGAAGCAGTTCTAGTGTCTCCAGTGGAACTATGCTATATTGACTAGTAGTGTAGCCATTATAAATGTTTGCATAAATACTGTAGATGTTGACATTTCTTTAGAGGATTGTGGTGCAGATTAGTAAATATGGAAACAGGAGACCTATAATTATATCTAAAGTCATTACAGACCTGGCTAAATTATTACTTCTTGTTGCATCATTTACATTTCAGTATTTGCTATATTTTTTGTATTTTTTGTGATTTTTGGTTTTGTAGCTATAGTCTAAACCATTTGGTTTTAGAAGTGCATCCTGATCACTTAGTGATGGAAGGAGAGGCTGAGATTAAAATACACTTTTATTCTGTTTTTTTTCTTGTGATCACTGTGATTATACATGATTCTTCAGAAAACTGTCTTCCAACTTGGATGAGAGAATATTGAGAATGTTAATAATTCCATATGTGTTTTGTAAGCATTATAGTCCTTACAGATCTTTTTTTTTATTTTTACCTTGAGGTGCTGCTTCTGTATGGCAAAGAGCAGAGTTTTATTGGAATTGTCAACCTTTTGTCCTTAAAGTGCAAGTTAGTTCAACCTTTTTTTTCTGTTTCAGTTTTGTCTAGCCCATCATCTCTTCCCATTACAACTTCCTTTCCACCTCAAGCATTCTCAACACCATTACCTCCTGCTTCGACTTTAAACTTTTCAACTGGGGTGACTGCAACACCACCATTTGCTGGTTCTGTTCCTGGACTGAGTAATGCAGCTGCTGTTCCAGCACACACTGTCACCCCCTTCAGCAGTCCCATGCCCACATTTCCTCCTCCTGTTGCACCTGTGAGCAGCCCTCCTGGACCCATACTGACTGCTCCACCAATGGGACCACCCACTGCAGGATTTCGTCAGACTTCAACTTATGACATCACTCGAGGGCACGCAGGTCGAGCACCACAGACACCTTTACTGCCTACATTTTCCACACCATCACCAACAGGTAATATGTAATTTCAGTGTAGCTAATCTTATTTACATTTAACACTGTACTTTCAGCCAGGAATGGAGAAAACATCATGTATTATAAATTGAAGTTATTAGCACTGTCACAGCACTCTGTTTCTTAGATGGGATGGGATAAAAGGCATTGCTTGTCTGTGAATTGTCAGTTGTTTTCAGTTTGAAAATTTTATAGTACGTTTTTTGAGTACCTGTCCGCTGTGTTGAGAGTTGGCATTTATTATCATTTGGTTTTGTTTCTCTTTACATTTTAATTTTAATCCGGTCTTTACACTAAGCTGGTAATTATATAGAAGAGAATTTTAAGTTGTATGATCTTAGTGTACTTAGTATTTCAAACTTCTCTTTCAGACTACAAGCTTCTTTTTATTTAGTTGCAACAATTGTAATGTTAGTGCTTAATGTAGGTTCACTGACAGGACGCAGCTTAGAAGTGGATGACATGATGATACGGAGGAGGCTGGACAACCTATGTATCCAAGAGACGAGATGGAAGGGCAGTGCAACAAAGCCACTTGGCTTGGGATCCAGACTCTACTACTCGGGTGGTGAACTGGCTAGAAATGGTGTAGGAATTGTGGTGAGACGGAGGCTTCAGAAGTCAGTGAGGGATATCATCAGAATTAATGACAGACTCATTGCAATCAGACTCCAGTGTAATGATAGATCAGTATTCATAATCTCAGCCTATGCCCCACAGCAGGGTTGTGATAGTGAGGAAAAGAGTGCATTCAGACAGCAGTTGCAGGACCTACTAGATAAAGCAGGACAACATGAATTGGTGTTGATAATGGGTGACTTAAATGCATATATTGGGACAGACAGAACAGGATATGAGGACTGCCTGTGTCCACATGGGTGGAGCAATAGGAATAAAGAAGGAGAAGCCATTCTAGACTTCTGTGTGGCAAATGGCTTGATAGTAGCCAACACATGGTTCAGAAAGAGAGACAGTCACAAGATCACATACAAGAGTAGCCAACATGCAACTCAGGTAGACTTCCTCCTAGTAAGGAATAAGCACTGAGGTAGAATCCATGATTGCAAAGTCATCCCCAGTGAAACATTCGGTTCACAGCATAAACCAGTAGTTGCCACAATCAGCTGCAAGTAGTGGTCAGAGAAGGCTCTAAGGTCAACAGAGACCAGGCTGAAGACCTGGCAGTTGACTGGAGAGAAAGTACAGCAGTTCAAGGAATTTCTCGGGGCTCTAGCACCCCAAGAAGAGGAGGAAATAGGTGGAGTTGAAGAAGAGTGGCAGCTCCTAAAAACAGCATGTGTTAGGACTACAGAAAAGATATGTGGCCGAGCCAGGTATGGAAATAAGGTACATAAGGAAAGCTGGTGGTGGAATGCAGAAGTGCAGGAAGTAATCAAAAGAAAGGAGAAGTGCAGGAAGAAGTGGGAGATTGAAAAGACTGACCAAGCTAGGAAGGACTACTGGTTGGCTAACAAAGAAACTAAGAAAGAAGTTGCAGTAGCAAAGAATAGGGCATCAGAGGCACTCTATCAGCTTCTGGAAAGTGGCTCAGTAAGGGGCAGAAAGAAAACTGTACCAGGTTGCAAGGCAAAGACAGAAAGATAAAGAAGATAGTCAGACACCCTTCATAAGGGATTCCAGCAACAACCTGCTTACCAGCCCACAGGACATCAAAGGCAGATGGAAGGAGTATTTCCAGCAGCTTCTGAATGAAGAAAACCCCACAGAAGCGGTACTGCCCCAGAAACAGCCTACAATGAGAGTGGAAGAGGAGCCCAGCTTAGAAGAAGTAAGAGCAGCACTAAGGAAAATGAAGTCAGGGAAAGCAGCAGGCTCAGATGAGGTCACAGCAGATATGATAAAGATGCTGGGTGAGCTAGGGGAGAAATGGCTCCTGAGGGTACTAATTGCAGTGTGGAGAGAAAGGCGTATCCCAGATGACTGGAGAATAAGCATACTCGTGTCAGTGTACAAGAACAAAGTGGGCATCCACAACTGTGGACAGTACAGAGGCATCAAATTCCTACCACATTGCATGAAAGTTCTGGAGAGGGTGATTGATAAACGGATACGCAGAATAGTAGAATGTAAGATGGGAGATGAACAGTTCGGATTCAGATCAGGATGCAGCACAATTGACCCGATGTTTGCATTGAGACAGGTACTTGAGAAGAAACTAGAGAAGAGGAGAGAGTCAAACTGGGCTTTCCTAGACTTGGAGAAAGCATATGAGAAGGTCCCAAGAAAGCTGATCTCGGCAGTACTGCGGTGGTTTGAAGTCCCAGAAACATTGGTAGAATTAGTACAGGCTATGTACAAGGACCCAATGACTCAAGTACGAACAGTGTTTGACCTCACTGAGGGGTTCCCAGTGGGAGTGGGTATACACCAGAGTTCAGCTCTGAGCCCACTGCTGTTCATACTGGTAATGGACTACATCAGCAAACAGGTTGGAGGGGTCAGAGCAACAAAGCTGCTGTATGCAGACGATGTGGCAGTACAGGCAGACTCTGATCTAGAACTTCAGCAAAGGATAGGAGAATGGAATGCAAATCTGAAGGCACATGGGATGAAACTAAGCACAGATAAGACAGTGGTAATGGCAGCAGATTGGGGAAATCTGAAGAAGCTGAGAATAGAGATAGATGGGAAGATAGTGGAACAGGTAAACAGTTTCAAGTATCTGGGAGGGGTGGTTGAGGAGAAGGGTAGTCTGAATGAAGAGGTCAAAGCTAGAATCAGAGGGGCTGCAGCCAACTGGCATAGAGTATCAGGTGTAGTCTGACAGAAGAATGCCAAAGAAGCCGAAAAGTAAGGTGTACAAGACAGTGGTGCGACCAGTACTACTTTATGGTACAGAAACCTGGGCAGTAAAGGCAGAACAGTTGAAGAAGCTAGAGGTGATGGAAATGAAGTGCCTGAGAAAGGTGGTAGGATGCACACTGCGGGACAGGCGAAGAAATGAGGACATAAGAGCAGAAGCCAAAGTAGCTCCAATTGCAGAAAAGATCAAAGAGAACAGATTATGATGGTATGGGCACATGTGTAGAAAAGCAGAAGACAATCTGGTGAGGGAGATTTGGGACAGACAGGAAGAAGGTAAGAGGAAGCGAGGGCGTCCAGCAAAGAGGTGGATGGATTGTGTGAAAGAAGATCTGCGACAGTCAGGTATGAGTGTTGAAGAAGGCAGGAGAGTGGCACTGAATCGAGAGAGTTGGCGACAGTTAATACGATACCCCGACCCCATGTAAATGGGAAAAGGGGGGGATGATGATGATGATGATGATAATGAATTGTCATGTTAGATTGCCCATGCAGTGTGAACAAGTAGGCTGCAAAACTTGCCCATTATGTGTAGATATTTTTATTTCATTGCAGAGTGCAATTTTTCAGGATTCCTTGTCTTGCATTATTGCTTGCTTGTTTGCTTCAATGTGTAATGCCACATGTAAAACCTTAAGAGTTTTTTCCCCCAAAATACATTTGATTATCTTTTTAAGAACTGAATTTGTGCTCGTAACTCTGATATGGCTACTGTACCTTTGTACCTACTAGGTTGTGCTGTCAGTCATATGGCATTTGGTGTGTTTGAACTTGGAAGTGAAATGGGGTTTGCCAGCCATATCTTATGGCATCTTTTGATAAGTAAAATAATTATGAAAAAAGTTTCACATTTCTCAGAATGCTTTACTTTTTGGTATTTGAAAGCTGTTCAACTACCTACCCACCCACCCTTTTGGCTGTGAATGCAACAAGTGTGAAGCAGAATAAGTTAAAGCAGTCACTCCATTACCTTTCTTTACTGTGTTGCTGGTTACTTTGTCTCAGTTTATGCTCATCAGGAATGGACAGTAGATAAACTACAAAGCTTTAATTGATTTTACTCACAGAGTTTAGACATTGTGGAGAAATCCAGGTCCTCCTTGTCTAATAATTTATCTAGAGATGTTCCACTGTAGTGCATGTCAGAGACTGCATGCTCATCAGTTGAAGTTCATCCTTCTTATCTTGTTTTCTTTGAGAGTCTCATTTGCTTTGTGCAGGTAAGGCTTCAGCGTAAGCACATATCTGTTATTAATCAACACTGACTCTTGTATCTGATGTTGTCCTTTTTCATTCTTCCTCACGTTGGGGTCTCAGATTTGACATCGGATGCAACTTGGCCTCTTCTTCCAGACTTAGGCTCAGAGTCTTAAGCTCCTCCTTCTTCCCATAATACATCACACTTTCTCAAACTCCCTAGATCTCGTTTGTTGTGCTTCACATACAGATGTGATTCCAGAGTCTTGGGACTGAAGTTTTTTCCAAAAAATTCTCAAAGGGTCTCTTCTTTTTATTGTATTTAGTTGTTTTCTTTGTTTTCCTCCCCTTCCTATAGCTCTTGAGAGGCATTGGGGGAACTTGAGAGCTCTTCTGTTTTTTTTTTTTGTGCTGTTTGCACTTCCTTTCTTGTACCAAAAAAAAAAAAAAAAAAAACAACTTGTAGTACACTAGAGCTTATTGTTTTTGTTGGTTGTTGCTGTATTTCTATGTATTTTTTTTCTTCCATTGCGTTTAATCTTGGCTATGGCTGATGAACCTATGGCATTCAAATGATGCACTTCCTATGGGCATACGTTCCCAAATTCAGATGCCCACAAGAAGTACATCTATTGCTTAGGACCAGGGCATTGGATACTGATTGCTTGGTGTGTGCGGCCTTTAACCCTAGGGCCTTGGCCAACCACTGAAACAAATTGATTTTGAAAGGCTTTTTACTTGCATCTTCAGCCTTGGGGACTAAAACCCCCTCAAAGCATGTCAACTCCAAGAGATCCCTCACTGCCTCTTCAAGGGACTCTTCGGAGACGAGTCAAAAAAGATCCGGGCCCTTGGATCTGACTACCCCAGATCTGGGTGGGACCAGAAAAGCGTCGGATCCTAAGAATCTTCGGGTCTGTCTGCTGTGGATTCTAGTGGCAAAACTCCTACTTTGGATCCTATTACTTTGGCTCCTAGCAGATCCAAGGCTAGCTCAGATCCTAGGGCCTCGGATCAGGAACTTGTCCTTGTTTCTGGTTTTCCTACCTCAGGGACAGCTTCTTCAGATCCGAAATCCTCAGATCCTATTATATGAACTCAACTACCAACTTTTCAAGCAGAACTAGTCTCACCAGCCCTTCCATTTAGTCTCAGACACCAACTAAATCCAGGCATGCTTTCTCGGCATCCTCCTCCAGGTTTTCCTGAAGTATTACTGAGGGCCAATATGAACAGGATGATGTGGATGTTCCTTAGGGGCACAGATACAAATGGGGGACTTGCCATCTCCTTCCCAGCTAGGATTCTTGAGATGTTCATCGTGCATACAGCTGCAGTCATCACACTTGGGTTATCCTACCGTCAGGCGGGTCCTCGGTCGGCCGAATTCCAAAGTCTAGGTCCGGCGTCTGTTGTCATCGCTTCTTTCTTGCCGCGTGGTGCCCGAAGCAGAAGCAGTTCGCAAGTGCCGGTCAGCCAGCTCGTGAGATTTACGAACAGTATTTCAGCCAAAGTCTTCTTTAAAGCTAAGTACCCCATTGGGGAAACTTTTCTTGCCTCAGACCGATGTCAGACAAAGTTAATAATTGCATTTCTTGTGGGAAGCAAATACCACATAAGGATTTCCACTCTTTCTGTATACCTTGCTTAGGGTCAGACCACAACGTCTCGGCCTGCCATTTTTGTGCTAGGTTCAACAAGCGCACTATTAAGCGCCGGGCGGAGTTCGCCCTTCATTATTTTGGCAAAAAATTTAATTATATCATGTCGTCGGATACACCGACGCCAGTTTTAGGCAAAAGACAAGGACCGATATCCGAGGTCTGCACAGAGTACTGAGACCACGCTTAGGCCGACTACCGATGAACTCCGGTTCTCAGCGAGGTGCCTACGCAGCCCCTGACTACCGATGAAACTATTTTACCGGTGATTTCAGTACCCGAGGTCGCAGGTTCCTCTGTCTCCTTTCCCACTGCAGATACCGACGCCACTCTTGGCAGGGAAACCGAAAATTTAGTGAAGCCTGCCATTTCTGAAGGCGTCTTCAGGCCTACCACCTTCTCTATTAAATCCTTCACTAAATCTAAAGCTGCAATGAAAACTAAAAAACAGGGTCCTCAGACCTCCTCTCAAGGCCCCATGCCTAAATAACAGATGCTTAAAATGGCTGAGGATTTGATAACTCTCATCAGGGGTTCTCAACCCCCCTCAGACAAAAGACCCAGATTGGAGGAAGACTACCCTTTCTCAGACCAGGCTTCTATTACCTCAGACCATTCCGTGGACCAGGATTACGCCTATTCCCCTTTCGAAGACTCTGATGCTGAGGAGTCTATTCCCTCGGTCTCCCCCTCTGAGTACTACTCTTTTGGGGAAACCCTGCATACTTTGAGAGAGCACTTCCACTGGGAAGGCCAAGATTACTCGGATTCCAAGAAAAGGCTCAGGGAATTTCTACTGCTCCCCCAACATAGGCCCTTGGCTATCCCTCCTGTTTTAGATATTTTGGATGTTGTGTATGCAGAAGCCAGTCTTAATCCAGACTCTCTACCTCCAGCCCCTGTTAAACCAGACAGGTTTTACCAGGTTCCTGATTCTCACCAGTTCCTTTATAAAAGCCATACTGCAGACCCAGAAACAATTTCACAGGGTCCCAAGGGGATTAAGGCCTCTACTGCTAAAACCCCTTTACCTTCAGAGAGAGATTCCAGAGCATTAGAAAGGTGGGGGGAAAATGTGTATACATCAGCCACTTTAACCATGAGGGCATTAAACTGTCAATTCCATATGTTAAAGTACCAACAATTTTTGTTATCTCAGCTGAAAAGCAAAATAACACAAACAGAACAACCAGATTTGAAAGAGTTGCAGGATTTGTTGCATGGAGCAGAGCAAGTGGGTAAACATACCTTGCAGTGTGGTTTTGATGCTTTAGAGGCCTCTTATAGAGCTGCTGTCACGGGGTCTGTCATACGTAGACATGCTTGGCTCAAAGAGCAAACCTTACCAGATCATGTCAAAGCAAAATTATTAGATGCACCACTTCAAAAAAATGTATTGTTCGGTGTTAAAGCTGAGGAGGTACTAAAGAAAATGGAGGAAAAAGCGAAGTCTATGCAAACAGTTAAAGATTTCTTGCAGGTGCAACCTCCACGCTTCAGCAGAAACTGGCCTTCAAAAAATTGGTCCTTTCCAGCCACGGACAGACCTCAAAGGGGCAGATACAGACGCCCAAAGGGTAGAGGACAACCTCAAGGATCTTACAGAGCTGGACAGTGGCAGTCACCAACCCCAAGAGGTGGAGAAGATAGACCACAGTCATTTAGAAAGCAGATACAATGATTTCCCCCTATGCCTGCCAAACAAGGCTATAATGGCAGCACCTTTGGGCGGAAAACTGGCACATTGTTACAAAAGACAAATGGATTCTGGACATTATAGACAGAGGCTACATGTTCCACTTTCACACCCTTCCAAAAATGAGAGACATGCCAAACCTGCCACAAAACCAATGGGCAGAGGCACAAAGACAAATTTCCACTCTCATGGATATGAAAGCAATTCAAGAGGTACCTGCAAAAGAACAAGGTCAAGGTTTTTATTCCAGACTATTTCTGGTACCAAGGAAGGACAAAGACTGGAGACCCATCTTAGACCTATCTATCCTAAACACATATCTAGAGGTACCAAAATTCAAGATGCTCACATTACAGCAGCTTCTTCCCATACTGGGCAAGGAGTCTTGGCTGGTAACGTTGGACCTCAAGGAGGCATACCTGCATGTCCCTATCAGACAAAATTGCAGAAGATACCTCAGATTTCTTGCAGGTTCAAGGTTTTCTGCATTGCCCTTTGGCTTATCTACTGCACCCAGAGTATTTACGAAATGCCTGACATCAGTAATTGCCTTCTGCAGACAACAAGGAGTACAAATCTCCCCATATCTGGACGACTGCCTGATCCAAGCGGACAGAAAGGACATTCTATTGCAGCATCTGGTGTTTGTAATTAAACTGTTAAACTACCTGGGATACACAGTGAACAAAAAGAAATCAAAACTAATACCGTCTCAACAGATAATTTTCCTGGGTGCCAGCTTAAATACAACAACCCAGATGGCCTACCTCACGCCAGACAAATAAGGGCAACTGTCTCAATACTTCAACAAAATGGCAACTTTAACCACACTAACTGCAAGGAAAGTCCTGCAGGTTCTAGGGTTCATGGCATCTTGCATCCTACTGATACCATGTGCAAAGCTGCATATGAGGAAACTACAGTGGTACCTAAAAAAACGTATGGTCTCAACACAGCCACAGCTTGGAAACAATTATACCACTCATTCCATGCCTTCAAAAGGAATTTTTGTGGTGGGCTCAAGCATGCCAAAGAAACACAGGTCTCCCTTTCTGTTTACCTCAAGCAACTCAAATCATCACAACAGATGCCTCAGACTATGCCTGGGGAGCACACATGGCAGATCAGTGCATTCAGGGGAAATGGTCCCAAAAAGAGAAGCACCTACACATCAACCAAAAGGAGATGCTAGCCGTGCAAAATGTTCTTATGACCTTCAAAGACCTACTGCATCCAGGCCAGCTATTAACAAGGACAGACAACACCACAGTCATGTGGTACATAAACAGGGAGGGACTCATTCACACCCCCTGTGCAGGCAAGCTATGACCCTGTGGAACACAGCACTGGAATTACAAATTCAACTACAGGCTCAATTCCTGCCAGGGAAGGAAAACACACTGGCAGACAACTTAAGCAGAAATATGACAGACCCTCAGTAATGGAAGTTACATCCTCAAGTCTTCTCAAAGATAACTCCGGCATGGGGACAGCCAGACATAGATCTATTTGCTACCCACAGAAATTACCAGTTGGAAAAATTCTGTTCAAGGACCTATCATCCACAGGCCTGGAAAGTGGATGCACTCTCTTTTAATTGGACAACATTGACAGTCTATGCCTTCCCGCCTCTTCCACTACTGACCAAAGTTCTATTAAAAGCCAGAGCAGAGAGGCCACAAATGATTCTCATTGCTCCAGACTGGCCACGACAACACTGGTATCCTCTCCTAAAGAGCCTGTCACACTCACCACCATGGATCCTACCTCTAGTTCCTCTTCTGTTGTCCCAGCACAACTACAAAACCCTTCACAGCCAGCTCAAAACCTTAAATCTAGCTGCATGGAGAATACCTTAATTTCCCAACAGACACCTCTCCAAGGAGGTGCAGGATGTCATCTTGGAGGCCAGGAGACCCTCTACTAGAAAAACCTACTCCGCCAAATGGAAACGATTTTGTTCCTGGAATCAAGAAAGGGCCAGAATCCTTGGGTAATAAATATATCTCAAATTTTACATTACCTAGCTGAGATGTTAAACAGTGGTCTTTCCTTCTCCTTCATCAAGATCCACGCTTCAGCCATTTCAGCACAATACAATACAGATCCTCCTTTATTCTCACATCCTCTATTAAGGCAGTTCCTCAGAGGGGCAAAAAAATATAAAACCCCCACGGAAACCACCAGTCCCAGCTTGGGACCTCAACTTCATATTGGAAAAGCTGACCCTGCCTCTCTTTGAGCCGGCTTCTTCAACAGAGCTTTAGTACTTGTCATGGAAAACTGCCTTCCTTCTGGCTATTACCTCAGCACGTAGGGTTTCGGAGCTACAGGCCCTCATGGCTGTGCAACCATTCATCATTTTCCATCAGGACAGGGTTTCCTTACAAACCAACCCTACCTTCATGCCAAAGGTAGTATCCAGTGTAGCTTTGAATCAGACTATTCATTTACCTACCTTTTATCCAAATCCACAGAACAAAGGAGAGAGGCTACTACATTCCTTGGACATTCACAGGCAACTTCGTTACTACTTGGACAGAACAGTCATTCAGGAAATCTGAGCAGCTCTTTTGTGTCCTATGCTACAGGTGCTCAAGGAAAGGCTATTTCCAAACAGACTATTTCAAAATGGATAGCCCACTGCATACGCTTTTGTTTTTCATTTCATAGAAAATCAGTGCCTGTATACATCAGATCCCACTCCACCAGGGCTACAGCTACCTCTACAGCTTTCCTCAGGGGAGTCCCTACCAAGGACATTTTGGAAGCGGCTACTTGGAGTTCAGTGCACACTTTCTCCAAGCACTACTACCTTCCACTATACTCAAAATCTAGTGCAGGCTTTGCCACAGCAGTCCTGCAGGGCATCCTAGCCCCTCCTCGTTCCACTTAGTACCTACCACCCTTACTTAGCTTTGGGATTCTACCCAAGTGTGATGACTGCAGCTGTATGCACGATGAACATAGTACAGTTTTGTACCTAGCATAAATGTAGATGTTAGAGTGCTCATACAGCTGCAGTCCAGGTTACCCTCCCTCCATCCCCTATTAGGACAGGGCTTATGACAAACACCTTTATCATACAACCTATTTGGGGTATTTCTTTATGGTGTATTTGCTTGCAACTACTGTTTTGATTTATCTACATAGCATGTTTGCATAATATTATGTTTTGCCTGCCTTCTGGGGGCACCTGACATCTGGGGCAAGAAAAACTGAAGAAAATGGCATTGGCTGCCTCTTTTATACCCCTGCCACACTGACGTCAGGGAAGAAGCGACGACAACTGACGCCGGACCTAGACTTTGGAATTCGGCCAACCGAGGACCCGCCTGATGGCAGGATAACCTAAGTGTGATGACTGCAGCTGTATGAGCACTCTAACATCTACATTTATGGTAGGTACAAAACTGTACTTTCTCCATCTCCTACTTAGCTGACTCCTTTTCCAATCTGTCTCTTTGTTTCGGAAACCCAAGACCCTGGTTTCCCAAGAGTGTCTAGGTTGGATTCAAGGAAGCTCCCTTCCTCTATTCTGACCACTTGCAAACCAGCCCTGCTCCCTTCCCCCTTATGTCAGAGTGGGTCCTGGATCAGAGACATCGGTGCAGGCTCTCGGGGTTTCCTTTGGCTCTGACTTTGTTGGATCCTTCACTTCCCCTTGGAGCTTTGGCCCTCTTCAGCTCTGGCCTGGTTCTGTCAGGAGGCCTCGGATCCATGGTTGGCTCTACTCTCTATCCTTTGTAAAATTCAGCTAGGAAGAAGGGTTTTTCAGGTCAGTCTGCCTTCTGGGTGGCAGAAGGGCCTTTCTCCAGGATGAGAGAAGTGTCTCCTCACCACCGGGGTCTGCCCCACTCTTCATCAGATCTGAGCACTGAGTCCATTATGCTTGCCATAGGTCAGCCTGCCCCAAAGAGCCTCCAGATCACCCCCCCCCCAGGGAGTCCCCCCTTCTTCCTATAGCTTTCCAGAACACACCACTGAGGAGCTCCCTAGGAAGAAGTGTAAAAGGAGGCACATAGACTTCCCTATGGAGTCTTTCACAGAGGACACAGACTTCGATGAGGGAGAAGGATCCCCCCGATCACTACCTGACTATGTCTCCTTTGGAGACATCCTGGAACTCCTTAGGCAGAAAGGTGGCTAGTCCTCCAAACCTCCTCCTTCTGAGTAATCTGTATTACTGGAGACCTTTGGGGCAGGCCCTTCTACATCCTGGGTGTCTCCCCTGGCAGATGCTGTGATAGATGGACTCCCACTGGGCCTGGAAGGAAACCGTCAAGCCTCTCCCCAAGTGTCCCAATTAAGATTCTCAGCTCAGCTTCCGATTGTCCATATTGGAGCAAAGGTATTCAGATGGATGCTATTGTTGCAGCAGCCATGAAGGAGCTAGCCAAACAAAGCTCCACTGTCCATCTGCCATACAAGGAGTCTTGTGTGATGGACAGACATGGAAAGTGTGTTTATGCCTCAGCTGCTTTCACTCTCAGGTAATTAAACTTTTTGGCACACTTCACTCATTTTCAGAGTGATCTGGTTAAGGAGCTAACTGACTCTTGCAAACACCATGGAGGAGGACTTGAAGATTTCTATTCAACTGGCCACTCCTTCCTCCCTTGCAAGTTCCTCAAAGTTGATTTCACACACGGCGGAAGACACCTTGCAAGCAGCTGCACAGACATAGCCATTAGGTGACAGGCCTGGATGCGGCTTTGTGACTTCATGGAGCCCTTAAAGGCATCCTTTGTTAATGTCTCCTTTGGTGGTTCCTGTTTGTTTGGACCATCAGTGAAAGATGCACTAACCCGCAAGTGAGCAAGAAGGGAAGACCTTGTCTGCTGTGGAGATCATATTTTCTACCCATCAGAGGACCTTTTCAAGGATTCGGCGAGGAGGGAAGAAAACTTGGTTCAGAAAGCTTTGAGGATCTTTCCAGGACCTACGCAGTGACAACTCTTCCAGAGGCAGAGAAGGAGGTTTTAATGGCAGACACCATCCTATAGGCAGAGGGGGTCCACCAAGTCAGGGTTTCAGGGACCCCTTTCCTGACGGACCCTGTCAGTGCCCCTGAAGCGCTGCCCAACTGTTCTACTCTGGAGGCAGTCTGGGGCTATCTGTTCTTGCACCTAGATGCCTAGACAAACATAATGAACAACTAATGGATGCTGAACATTATATCCAGAGGTTATTACATTCCCTGTTCCCTTCATCCTCCAGGTCCCAGGAGGAAACTTCCCAATGTACCACCCAGTCAGAGGGAGTATGCTATTCAGGAAGTCCAACAACTTTTAAGAAAGAGTCATCCAAGAGGTCCCATCTGAGCAGAGAGTATTTGGAACTTATTCTTGCTTTTTAGTGCCAAAGAAGTTGGAGGGTCTGAGACCTGTTCTAGACCTCAGCAGTCTGAATAACTTTATCAAGAAGTCAATGTTCCAAATGGTTATGGTCCAGTCCATTCATTTCTGGGCAAGGATGATTGGATGTGCTCATTGGATCTTCAGGATGCATACGGTCACATCAAAATACAGACACTCCAGAAGGCACCTGCACTTTCAGCTGAGAGCCAATCGCTACCAGTTCAGAGCACTGCCCTTAGGACTCCTGGGTGTTAACCAAATGTTTGGCAGTGGTAGAGGCTCACCTGAGTGTAAAAGGATTCCAGGTGTTACCCTCTCTAGACAATTGGCTCCTCACTGCACCAACAAAGCATCGACTGCTTTAGTCCAGAAACTATCTAGTAAAGATCTTCAAACATCTGGGCATCATAATGAATCTGGAAAAATTGAACTTTGTTTCTGTACTGAACCTAGAATTCATAGGGACACCGTTGAAAACAATTGCACAAGTGGCATCCTTGTTGAGGCATTGTGTAATGTCTCTAAGAAAACAGTTGCAGGACTTATTGGATATGCCTTCTACACCAGCAAAATGTAATACTTCAGGCTCTGAGTCCAATCGTTCTACTCCCATTAGTGAGGTTCTTTGAGAGTACTTCAGTGGACAATAACAGTTTAATGGGTCATTCTCTATCAAACATTTTCACTTCCCATAAAACTGTCTTAGATGTGCAAGAATCATCTGCAGTGGTGGATGCGGTCAGACTACCTGTTTCTAGGCAGACCTTTTTCTCTCCCTGCCAGTAGCCAGAGTGACCATGGATGCTTCCCGCTGTGAGTGAGGAGGGGGCATTAAGGGGGGATGGTCCAAGGTATGTGGTCATCCGAGACCAGTTTGCATATCAGTGTCCTAGAGATGAGTAGTTCTCCTAACTTTGCAAGCCTTTTAAGACATTTTCCCTCCCGGGACGATTGCAGTTCATACAGATATGTCTGTTGTCTGGTACATCAACAAACAAGGAGGAGCTTGCTCATACCTGTTCTACAGAGTGGCCAAGAGAGTCTGGGGAATGGGTGATATCTTCAGACTGTTTTCTAGTTGCATTGCACATCCTGGGAAAAACTAACTTCCTAGCAGACAGACTCGGCAGACCTATTCTGACTCTTCATGAGTGGTCCCTCTGTCAGTAGAAAACAAGATTTTCAGCCATTGGGGCCAACCTTATTGGGATTTACCTCTCCCCGGAACCAAGTGCTGCAAGTATTTTGCTCTGATCCCCCCGAAGAGGGAGTCACCGAGGGATGCCCTGGTCCACGATTGTTCCCCCAGGTCTCCTTGTTTACTCTTCCTCTGATCCTGAAATGTCTACAGAAAGCCAACAGGTTGAAGAGTTCAGTAATCCTCATTGCTCCTTTCTGGGCTCGTCTGGTATGGTTCCCCTTTCTTTGGTCTCATGTGAAGTATCCACCTTTGATACTAGATTCCAGACAGGATCTCGCATCCCAGCCATCAGACACCCCCCCCCCCCCCGTCTCCATACCCTCAGGTTGACCGCATGGTTTCTCCACTTACAGTAATTATAAGAAGGTCCATGCTCGCCCCTTCAGTCTGTGATAGTAATCCTGGCCTCTCGGAGGACTTCCACTAAAAAGGTCTACAACAGTAAGTGGAAGAAATTTTCTGTATAGGTTTCTAAAGAGAATATTGACCCTTTTTCAGCTCTCACTTCAGCTGTTCTGCTTTTCCTTGGTAATCTCTTTCAAGAAGGTGCCAGTTTCTATACTATTAAGCTTCAACTGGCTGCCATATCCAGTTTTCATGTTGGGAGGGGATCTTCATCTTTTTTTTATCTTCCAGGTTATGCAAGGCTTTCTTGAAGGGCATTTTTCTTCTTCGGCCTCCGATTAAACACCGTTCTCCTCATTAGGCTTTCACATTAGTGCTGCAAGGACTTACCCAGGTGCCCTTTGAACCAGTGGGTAGTTGTGACATGAAATTTCTCCCCTGAAAACAATTTTTCTAGTAACGATTACATTTGCTAAGATTATTGGAGTTTCAAGCCTTAGTAACAATTACATTTGCTAAGATTATTGGAGTTTCAAGCCTTGTCAGTGAAACCGTCTTACATTTTACATAAAGACAGGGTATCATTAAGGCAACCCCCTCCTTTATGCCTGGCATAACCATGAAGTCCAACATTAACCAGTCAATTCAGTTGCCACCCCCCCCCCCCCAATTTTTTCAAACAAAGGAGAATATACTTTGCACCTTCTTGATGTTCCCAGGCAATTACATTTTTATCTCCACAGGACTAAAACATGTCGGAAATCTGATCAGCTATTTGTATCTTTCTCAGTAAACTGTTCAAGTTGTGCAGTTTGTAAGATTACCTTTGCCAAATGGATTACATGTTGTATTTCTTTCATTTATTCACAGAAAGGTACTCCCATTACCTCAACTACTAAAGGCTCATTCCACTAGAGCTATGGCTATATCATCTGCCCTCTCTTCCAGGACCTCAGTTGATGAGATTTGTGCTGCAGCCACCTGGTCTAAGACTCTCACCTTTGTCTCTCCTCATAAATTGGATATTATTTCTAAGAGCAGGGCATCCTTTGGCTCAACTGTGCTCTGGCACATCCTTCCTTGAGGGGTCGCCTAGCAGTTAAGTAGACTCAACCATCAGTGAGGAACAATGAAAAGGACAACATCAGATTTAAAAGTTATTTACTTAACATAACTCGGTATCTGTGTTGTCCTTTTTCATTCTTACTCATGCCTCTCCCAGCCATCCCCTGGCCTTGTACCTTCGAGAAGTTTGTGGAGGAAATTCAGAACCCTTTGAGGCTCAAACCCAGAACCTATTCCTTTCTTTTTTCTGTGCTGTTGATGTAACCTGTTGAACTATAGGGCAGCAAACTTGATATGGGGAGTTAGAGAAGGTATGATATAATATAGAAAGAAGGAGGGGCTTGAGATTTTGAGCCGAAGTCTGGAAGATGCAGCTGAGTTGGATCTGATGTCTGATCTGAGACCCCTCGTTGAAGAAGAATGCAAATGGACAACACCGATACTGAATTATGTAAGTACATAACTTAATTTTAACCCAAAGTCCTTTTTTGTGGTTGTTTGCATGTTTTTCTTTTTCTTATAAAAGACCTTACTTCAGGAAGGGTCACCATAGTGGTAAATCATAACATTTGAGTTGCTCACCTATCGAGATGCGTAGAGCTGTATGGCAGTAGGCCATTCAGGTACTTATGGCTGTTACTGTTAAACCATAGCAGTTCACACTGTGCATGACCGGCCACATGTTCAGGATTTATTATGCCATAGGCTTTAGTGAGGGCATGTTACAAGCTTCCATGAATGATGTAGTGTATTAGAATGCGAATGTGCTGGCATGTGGTCAACTATCTCCACCAGAGATTATGGCATGGGAAGGACACTTTTGAAGGGTGAACGGTCATTGCCTTGTCACTTCTTTCTCTTTCATCATCTTTTGCATCTATGCAGCTAGTTGAAACAAAGTTGTCGGAGTCATAATCAGGGCTTTTCCCTGTGTGGCAATGGAGCCAGCTCACTTCATTCTGAAAGTGATGCACAGTGAGGTAAAGAGGACTCTGCATTCCTACATGATCCCCACACCAGTAATGAATCCGTGGATCATAGCATGTTATCTGAAAAGTACCACAGAACAGTGCTTACTACTCCTCGTGGGTTTGTTTCACTGCCGGCATGTCCATACCATTGTATGCTGTCCACCTTGCTATATCACCAGGCTCCTTAATATCAGTTGAGCTCTGGCTCTGCAAGATGTCAAGACTCTTGCCAATGAGTTATTTAAGGCATGTCAGAGGTCAGGACAAGGTTCATCACACCCTTCTACTTCAGGCACCCATAAGTAGTAAAAGAAAGAAGGGTAGTTCAAGGATGAAACCATCTGGGTTCTAATTCATAGTTGTCTTCTTTCCTTTGTTATGACTGTGGTAATGAAAACTGCATTTTTGCAAGACTCTCACCCAGAGGATCTCTCCTTCAATGAAACTCTCAGTCTTGAAAGAATGGTTAAATGTGAATTCTTGAATATGTTAAATACAAAAAAATTGATATTTGGATGTCAAGGAACCAGAACATATTGTGGTTCCTTCAATTTTTAAATGTTCAAGGATGCTTTTCTAGTATCTTATTTAACCGGATTCCCATTTCTCCTGCACTTAAGACACCTAGCCAATTTTATAGAATGTAGCAAGCCTTGGCAGTACTTGCCCAAGAGTCTAGCTTTGGACTCTACAGTAATTTCCCTGTGTGTTTCTGAGGGGCCACAATTGGTGCAGTGCCCCAGTATTTCCTCTAAACCTAGTTAAAGGAGACTCCTTCATAGAGTTGGATGGGGAAAAAAATATACATTTCAGACGGTCTTGCCTTCGGAGCAGTTAATTGCTGGATCCATATAGCAAGTCAAGTAGCAATCCTGAAATGGGAAGAGGAACTGGCCAATGAAATAAAAGATTAGAGCATGAGGTTGCAAATTTACTGACTGATCCCAAAAGGTTAGTTAACATGACTAAGTCTGCCTTTGATTTAGTGGGCTGTGGGCTACTTGAAAAATAGAAATGGCAGGACAAGAACAAATGAGTCGGGGAGGCTTTTTGAGCTTAACCCAGCCAATTGTTACAATCCAAGCATGACTAGCAGAAGCCCACATTTCTTCACTCAAACTCCTCTCTCACATGTTTGGTGTCTGTCTCTTCAAAGGCCGCTTGTTAAAGTATTACTTCAGACCGTATGTTTTAAGCTTCTTGTCCTGGAGTAAGATAGTTTGAGCCACCCTTGTTTCATGGGGATGTGTCCATTCTGGAAGAACAGGTGGAGCTGCCATTCTACTTCTGATCCAATGTATAACAGCAAGGAGCCCTTGAGGAAGACCCCAGAGAAAGGAGGGATCATTGTTGTTTTCCTGGCTATTTGTAGAGCTCGAAAGAACTGAACTTTGGAAACCAGTTTTAGACTTTCCTGAGCTCAACCTTTTTCAAAGAGTGTCCACACCCAAGGTGCTCCCCCTACAGTTTCTATTTCTTTTTCTCATACCCAAGGCATTCTGCAGACCTCTGAACTCCCTACTTTTGTCTCTGTATGCAAGGCACACTGCAGATTTCACTAGCTGAAGGCTGGAGACCACCCATTGCAACGTATGTCCTTGCCCTTTGAGCTCTTTTCTCCGCAAACATTTAGAGTGCTTAGCTTAAGTGTTAGCAGTCCTAAGAACCAAAGGTTCATGTCGCTCATGAGTAGTTGATAACTTCCACTGCAATTCTATATCTGTTTATAGCCAAACACTTACTTTGGATTGCCTACAGAAGCTGGGGGTCTTCCTTCAGTATTCCAGAGTCCAAACACCCAGAATGACCACAGTACTCCTAGGAGACACCCTAAACACATTGGAGTGCAAGGTTTCCTTGCCCATAATGTAGACTATGCTTGTGAAGGATGGTTTTCCTCAAAGAAGCTCAGAGAACTACCATAATGGTAAGGAAATTCCTCAGAAACCTGACATTCATAGCCTTTGCTATCCAAATGGTGTCCTTGATCCCCACCTGCACAAGTTCAACACTCTAATCTGTTAGACAAGGAATAATTAGTTCTCACTTGCATCCAGCTTTGAAGAGACTGTGTGAATATGCCTTACCTGGACATAAGTAGACCCTGACATCTGATGCTTCAAACAAAGATGCAGGGGGTGAGGCTCATTCAGGAAACCTCAAAGTCCAGAGCAGATGGGCCACAACCCTGAAAGACCTTCACATTAATTAAAATGAGGTATTTTACTATAATCCTGGCCTCTGTGCCTTCAGATCTTTTGGAAGCCAAATATACTGTTGCTTACTATGGACAGCACCACAGTTGTGTGGTACATTACAAAAAAAAAAAAAAAAGTTGACATGCACATCCCCCTCCCCTTTCTTTGCCACATTGATGATACAGGCATGGTAGCTGGCAGCATAAATGCATATGACTCTCAGTGCCACTTACCTTGTATTGGAGCCCAGCCAAAGTGTGGACATTGTGATGGCCAGTAATTGTTTTTCACAAATGAAATTTAAAGAAGTGTCTTCAGTAACCCTACCAAAACATGTTATCAATAAATTAGTACAACTAGATATTGATGTACTGTTGATAAGATGGATAGCTGCATGGCTTACAAATAGATCGTGGCAAGTATCACACACCAACTGGACAGGTGAAATCCTTGGTTATAGTTAAGATGTCCCACAGGGCTCCGTCCTAGGCCCTTACTTGTTTAGATTGTGTCTTTCAGACCTTACTTTTTCTTCTGAGGTGTTCTACGGTCTATATGCTGATGACCTGAAACTGGGTAAACCGATTACAAGTGTTACAGATAAGGCATGTCTGCAAAATAATTTGACTAAATTGACCATTTGGGCACAGGAAAATATGTTGATAAATACATCAAAAACTAGGCATATGAGATTTGGGAGACATAAACTGAAAGGTGAATATTTAATGCAGCACACAGTGATTGAAACTGTAGACTCATTTAAGGACCTGTGTATATGGGTAGATTCAGCCATGAGTTTTTCTAATCATATCCACCAATTGGCTAATGATAGTTATAGAACTATAGGTTGTATAAAAAGATTTATAAAGTCTAGGAAATCAAACATAATGAAGTCATTGTTTGTTAGTTACATTAGACCCAAACTTGAGTATGGAATAACAATATGGAAACCCTATAGGAAAACAAACATGAATAAACTGGAAAGAGTACAGGGGAAATGTACCAAAGGCATCCATGGATGTGAAAATCTAAGTTATTATGAAAGGCTAAAATATCTGAACTTGTACAGTGTCTCTTACAGATATTTAAGAGGAGATCTTATTCAGGTATATAGGGCATTTAGGGACAGCTACCTCTGGGAATGTTTGGGGTCATCAAAAAAGTAGTAGAGAATCATCCGATAACCTATGTAGAAGATTCTATAGGAATGAGAAGTGTACTAATTGGTTCTCTGACAGATTAGCTGATGCTTGGAACAGACTTCCAAATTACATTAAAGCAAGTACTTGTTTAGATATTTTTAAGAAAAGCCTGGACATTTATTATGGGAACAGATGTTTGGTATATTGGCAAGCTAGAAGGGCATTAATGCCAGTGCTTGAAACATCTGTATGTATGTATGTATGTTTGTCTCCCTGGAGAAATCAGTTTCTGCATTATTACTGGGGACTTCCTTACAGTGGTTGCTCTCTTTTTTTTCCACATGGAACACTTTTTGTTTCAAGGGAGCTGCAAAAATTGAGAATAGATGGTCAGGGTGATTTCAGCTTCTTGCCTGTTGACCCAAACAGCACTGGTTTTCCTAGGTGGTGCAGTTGGCAATGAAATCATAGTTATTCAGTACTGCTAACTATAGACCTCATGTAGAAGTAACTCTGATTTGATCTGACAGCAATTCCTGCCAGGCACCCGTTATATAAGAAATTCCATAAAATTGTGCAAGAAGCCAGAATAGCTAACAAAGGGAAGTGCTACCTGGCAGAGTGGAATAAATTGTACATGTAGTGCAGTAAGTGGCCAAGAGGTATCCATAGCAGCATTTCCTCTGGTACTGTCATGCTTTTCAGCTCTCTTTTTAGCAGGTTATCTTACAGTTCTTGTAAGTGTACATGTATGCTGTCTCAGCACTTTTGGCTGATCAGCTGTATGTGAATGAGTTCTTCAGAGGAATCCTATGTCTTTCCTGAAGGGAGTTACTTTGTTTATCTTGGGACCTAATTTTTTTATTCTGGAAAAGCTTAGCCTAATCCTTTTTAGCCAGCAGTCTTGGTCCTGTTTATATACTTTGCTACAAGTAAAGCAACATTCCAATCATTTTGGTTTGAAGAATTTCTGAACTCCAGTCTATAATGGGCAGGAAGCCATTCACAACTTTCCATAAAAACAGGGACAGCCTTATGCTGCATCATGCCAAAGGTAGTTTGACTTCTCTCTTCATTGGACCATATGGCTCCCTATGTGTCTTAGGTTACAAAATTTTGTAGGAAAAAAAATTAAATCTCTTGTACATCCCCACAACTGAGGTGTTACCCATGTCTAAATGGTTGGCTAACTTCATCATGTTTTGCTGTGAGAGGCATGGAAAAAAAAAAACTTGCAGGGGGAAGTTAAAGTACAGTCTTAGAGAGTATCTTTCAAGCCAGCAGGTTTTATGCATGTTGCAGCTCAGGGCATTTGTGAAGCTGTCACTTAGTCATCTATCCTCACCTTTTTCCAAGCACAAAACATTGGATATTCAATCCAGAATTAGAGTAATATTTGAGACCATGATCCAGCGAGGCCGCTTAACAAGGGATCTCTGAAGGAGTTGTCTGTGCCTTCTTCCTCCCCAGTGGAGTACTGTTTTGGGAGTCTTCCCATTGTGCAGGAACTTTACTGAAACAGTGTTCCATTTGAACATTGTACTATTGTGTGACCGGTAGATGTTCCAGCAAGGATCATTACAATATTAGCATTCACCTGCCTTTCCCCAAAGGACATTACCTTACAAAGGTATAGGGCTGAGGTCTGAGAGAGGGACAAGGCAAAACACAGGATATGCCCTCCTGCATAATGTCTGCATGACCTGTACACCGTGTAAGACTAGGGGTGGCATCTAGAACTTTCCATACAAGATAGGAGGCTTCCTTTCCGCTTTCTAAGGTATGCAGAGTGGTAGTCCGGAATTATGCTCACAGGGTGTATCCCTCCCTTACCAAAATAGCAGTCTGCCTACTTTTTTTTTTTCTTCTCCAAGATGCTGGTGTGCAGTTGTAACATCCAGGAAGAGTTGACCCCTTCTAGACTCTACACAGTTCAGGGACTTTGGCTAGACATGTCTGTCCAGTAGCTAATTCTTAAGTCAGGAATTCTGTTGCACCAGTGATCCCACTGTAACATCTGCTGTTCAGGTTACAGCAACCACAGCTTCTTAGCACAGCCAGTTTGTATAAATTCATTAACTGTCGACATTTATAAGTACCTAGAAATCTTATAATATCCTTTCATGGAGTTGTTAATTATTTTGTTCAAAATCTTATTCCTAGTCCAGTAAAGATGTACAAGGAAGACCTTGTAGTAGCACTAGAGAATAAGGAAGATAATGTAGTAGAAAGAAGAGGCACTACATGGCTTTCAAAAAGAACACCATCCTATGAAAACTGTGTAGGTTAAATGTAGTCATCACATCATCTAGAATAAACTACTGTAATAATCTGGGGTGTCATAACAGTGAACTACAAATGATAAAACTCAAAAGAACAGTCCTCAAATGATAAGATATCTTACGTTTTTGTTTTGCTTTTTTTTTTCTTTAGGCATCCCTTCATTTAAATATCAGTGTGTCTCCATGTCCTTCTAAAGAGGTGTCCAATTATGAAAATTATATATTAAAACAAATGGTAGCAAATGACCTAATCAGCCAGGCTTTCGTTATGGCCAGGGAAGTTATCAAGGCAAGTAAGCACTCTCAAATCACTAAAGAAAAACACTGATTGTCCAGTTACAATGTCAGTTGTTAAAATAATAATATTTACCAAAATTATTAAAATATGAAACAGTAATTCCCAATAAACAGAACTGTCACCAGGAAAATGAAATCCATACTGTACGATAGAGATCCAGCATTCAGAAAAACTTGGATAACTAATCTAGCTGATTAGTTATAACTTCCTAACTAACTAAAAAAACACTGCCCCTAATTAAAATACACTGTGTCCCTGAGCTAAACTAAATTACTACAACTGACCAAACGTGGGCTTATAGTTCTTGGCGAGTCCTTTTTTTGGTATCCACTGCACAATTCAGCTGACAACAGCAGGCTGTTTTATAGACTAGTCCAACTGTCAACTGTTCCAGTTCTAAATTTTATTTCATATTTTTAGATTTGACCAACAGCTGTTTTCTAAAAGTTTCTTCCTGTCTTTCAGCTTCTGACAGTAACATATAGCAACTGTCAACATTCCGATGACATTATCTGCTGATCAGCTCAATCTTGGATAGTTTGTCTTTAAAATTTCTTTTCACAAACATGGGCAGTTAGAAATGTAAAAGGACACTGTTCAAGTCATTAAAACATTGTGTTCAAACAGTCCTAAATCAACATGCAAGAACTTATTTACAATATCATAGCTAGTCCTGCTGGCATACAATACACAGGACAGTCTGAAATTATATATAAAAACTTCAGGCATGCTAGCACAGATGACAGTGTCTAATTTCTTGTGTGTGTGTGTGTGTGTGTGTGTGTGTGTGTGTGTGTGTGTGTGTGTGTGTGTAATATATATGTATATGTGTATATATATATATATATATATATATATATATGTGTGTGTATATATATATATATATATATATATATATATATATATATATATATATATATATATATATATATATATATATATATATGTGTGTGTGTGTGTATATGTATGTATATATATATATATATATATATATATATATATATATATATATATATATATATATATATATATATATATATAATGTGTGTGTGTGTGTATGTATGTATATATATAATGTACACAACTCTGAGATTACACTACACCCAGGGTTGCCAGACATCCCTATTTGGGCGGGACTGTCCTGAGATCAGCAGCCTGATCCCGAGTCCCGCCCTGCCGGTTTAAATCCCGGCCAGCCTCGGCTTTGTTTTTTTTTTTTGATTGGCCCGTATACCTGGCATACAGACCAATTAAAAATAGCTAAACACGGAGCTTCTTGTGCTCTGCATTAAACAGAAGTAGCTCCATGTTTAACGATTTTTGATTGGCCCGTATGCCGGTGTACGGGCTAATCAAAAATCGCTAAACACGGAGCTACTTATGTTGAATGCGGAACTGCAATGTTCCGCATTAAACACGAGAAGCTCCGTGTTTATCGATTTTTGATTGGCCCATATGCCGGTATATCAAAAATCGGAACTGCAATGCATTAAACACTAGAAGCTCCTTGTTTAGTGCAGAGCTACCGTTCTTTAATGTAACTCTGTTCCGCATTTTTTTTTTTTTTTGCTCTTCACTTCGACCCTACCTGGAAATCTGGCAACCCTGACTACACCCCTTGTTCTGCAATCTCACTTTCGGAAAGCCAGTATAGTTTGATCAGTTCTACTTGGCTTTTCCTCGCATTGATGAAATGACATTTCATTGTAATGTATCGCAACAATTTGATGTCACAGGCAGAGGACAGCAGTGAAGTATTTTTAACTGCTTCATCGAGTGTAAATAAAGACATTTGGTATGAACATGTCGTGTTAAGTTAATGACTGTGTGTTATCCATCTCAGTGGAAATTTCCAGTAAATAAAGTACCTCTGAGTGTAGAAGATGTAATATGTAATCATAAGAATACTTCGTAAAATGAAATGCATGTAATCCCTGGATATATAGAAAATTTAAGATGTTTCTTAGTACTAAATCAAAACTTTGTACAACCCCTTTCAATTATTGTTAATGAGCTTAAAAAGGCAGAATGTGCAAGAACCAGCAGGGGCTATTAAGCACAAAATGACTACTTCATGCTCTGTTTTTTGTAGACTAAGCATCTTTAAATGCATTCATTGTAAAAGTCACGGAGACCGTCATCGTGGAACTGATTCAGAAAGATGCTGATGACTTGCCTGTTCTTGACCAGTACCAATACTTGACTGATGAAGGGGAATTTTTTTTAACTGCATCCATTCTTGCAGTGTTGGGACTTATGTATACCAGCACTGACCTAACTGCACATGGCTAGACCTCTTTTGCATTTCCTGTATTTATGGGATCCAGGGATAAATCCATCAAATCAGAGTATTTTGGCCATTTTAACTCACAGTACACTGACCACTGACCGCATATACATTGGACTGCAGCTGGGGTGCACATCTGCAGGATTTGTCAATCTAGGAAGTTTAGTTTGCATTCCAAATAACAATTTGCATTAGCCTGAAAGAAATCGGTTAAATATTCGGGAAGGTCTTCTAAGTGTACTACAGGGGAACAGGGACAACTCAAAAGTCATGCAGTATATAGACATGCAAGATGGAGCAAGGTCTCGTTGTCGTGCTGGTTAGCCATGAATTTATGAGAACTAATGCTGCCATTGAGCTGCACCTACAATGTAGTTTTCTTTCCGGATACAGATAATTTGGCAGTCACCTTTTTTAGGAGCTTCAACTAAATCATGAAAGGCAGCTGCATTTTTCAAGTTTTCTAAGATCTGCTCTCTGTTTTGAGCACCCGAATAAAGATCTGTTTACATTCCCAGAGAATGCTCAGATACTCTGGTCCTGATTTACTTTTCTCCTGTTGCTTACAGTACATTAAGAGCTGAGAGAGAGATTGCTTTATGCATTCCTGCTGGTTCCAATAATTCTCAATAATTGCTCTTGCTCATACTCTCTCCCCCATCTGGCTCTGGCTCATGCTCTCTCCCCCAACTGGCTCTCTCTTGCTCGCTTATTCCCGAATATTTAACCGATTTCTTTCAGGGTAATGCAAATTGTTATTTGCAATGCAAACTAAACTTCCTAGATTGACAAATCCTGCAGATGTGCACCCCAGCTGCAGTCCAATGTATATGCGGTCAGTGTACTGTGAGTTAAAATGGAGTGTTAGCGAGAGCCACAGTCAGATGGGGGACAGAGCATGAGCAAGAGCTGCAGTAAGATGGAGTGGGGTGTGAGCAAGAGCAACAGTGGGATGGGGGGAGAGAGAGCATGAGCAACAGCCAGAGTCATATAAGGGGGATACAATTCTGCGCCTGTGTTTAAGGTAGTATGTTGTACTCTGTATACTTTGTTACTACAGAATACTAATTGTATGTGAAGTTTGTCAGTGTTCTGTATGGTATTACTAAGAGTTGGGGAGCCAGAGAGAGAGCCAGATTGAGAACATTAGCCAGAGCCAAAGAGAGAGAGAATGAGAAAGGGGGGAGCCGGAGCCAGACTGAGAAAGGGGGGAGCTGGAGCCAGACTGAGCAAGGGCAAGCAACAGCCCAGAGCTAGATTGGAGGGGTGGGGGAGAATGAGCCAGAGCCAGACCAGAAGAGAGAGAGAATGTGGAAGTAAGAGCCAGTAGGTGAGGATAGGGAAAGAGAAAGTGGGCAAGAGCCAGTCAGAGAGTGAGTGAGCTCCAGTCAGGGAGAGTGAGTGAGCGCGAGCCAGGGTGAGAGAGTGAGCAAGCACCAGACAATGAGAATGGAAGCATGGGTGAGCGCCAGACAAAGAAAATGGAAGAGCGGGCAAGTGGCAGATAGAGTGGGTGAGCGGCAGACTGAGAGAGAGTGGTCAGAATGAGAGAGAGAGTCCGAGAGCGAGCGAGAGACGGACAGAGGGAGAGCGAGCAAGAGCCATAACCAGATGGGGGAAGAGCATGAGCAAGAGCCTGTGCCAGATGAGGGAGAGAGCATAAGCCAGAGCCAGATGGGGGAGAGACCATAAGCAAGAGCCAGATGGGGGGAGAGCATGAGCCAGAGCCAGATGGGGGGAGCCAGAGCCAGATGGGGGAGAGCAAGAGCCAGAGCCAGATGGGGGAGAGAGCATAAGCAAGAGCCAGATAGGGGGAGAGCATGAGCCAGAGCCAGATGGGGGAGAGAGCAAGAGCCAGAGCCAGATGGGGGAAGAGAACAAGAGCCAGATTGAGAAGACTGTGAGCAAGAGCCAGAGTCAGATGGGGGGGCATGAGCAAAGAGCCTGACCGGGGTGGAGTGTTAGCGAGAGCTACAGTCAGATGGGGGACAGAGCATGAGCAAGAGCTGCAGTAAGCTGGAGTGGGGTGTGAGCAAGAGCAACAATGGGATGGGGGGAGAGAGAGCATGAGCAACAGCCAGAGTCATATAAGGGGGAGAGAGAGAGAGAGCATGAGCAAAAGCCAGAGTCAGATGGGAGAGAGAGAGGGAGCGCAAGCAAGACCCAAATGGAGAGAGGGAGAGAAAGCAAGAGCCAGAGCCAGATGGAGAGGGAGAAAGCAAAAGCCAGAGCCAGATGGAGAGGGAGAGAAAGCAAAAGCCAGAGCCAGATGGAGAGGTTGAGCAAGCTGGATCCAGACTGGGGGGGGGGGATTGTGAACAAAGGCCAGATGAGAGAGAGCACGAGCGAGCAAGACTTTAAGCCAGACAGGAGGAGAGAGTGTGAGCAAGTGTCAGAGCCAGACAAGGAGGGGGGAAGAACATGAGCAAGAGCCAGAGTCTGACGTGGAGATAGAGAGCACGAGCAAGAGCCAGACAGTGGGAGAGAGGAAGAGCAAGAGCCAGACAGTGGGAGAGAGGAAGAGTGAGTAAGAGTCCGAGCCAGCTGGGGGGAGAGTGAGTGAGCGAGAGTCAGAGCCAGACAGGAAGAGAGAGAGAGTTAGTAAGCAAGAGTCAGAGCCAGATGGGGGTTGGGGGGAGCAAGAGCCAAAACCAGATGAGGGTTGGGGAGAGCAGTGAGCCAGAGCCGGTTGGGGAGAGCAGTGAGCCAGAGCCAGATGGGGAAGAGAGTGAGCAAGCAAGTGTCTGAGCCAGATGGGGAGAGTGAGCCAGAGCCTGATAGGGGTTGGGGAGAGCAGTGAGCCAAATTCAGATGGGGAAGAAAGTGAGTGAGCAAGTGTCAGAGCCAGAGAGGGGAGAGCAAGCAAGAGCCGTAGCCAGATGGGGGTTGGGGAGAGCAATGAGCCAGAGCCAGATGGTGTTTGGGGAGAGCAATGAGCCAGAGCCAGATGGTGTTTGGGGAGAGCAGTGAGCCAGAGCCAGATGGGGGATGGGGAGAGCAGTGAGCAAGAGCCAGACCCATATGGGGGTTGGAGAGAGAGGTGAGCAAGAGCTAAATGGGGGGTTGGAGAGAGCAGTGAGCCAGAGCCAGATGGGGGAGAGAGAGTGCATGAGCAAGAGTCAGATCCAGATGGGGAGAGGAAGGGAGAGTGAGCAAGAGCCAAAGCAGATGGGATTTGGAGAGTGCAATGAGCAATAGCCAGTGCCAGATGGGGGTTTGAGGTCTGAGAGTGGGCGCAAGCCAGAGAGAGAGATTGAGCAAGCCAGAAGGGGGGGCATGAGCTAGAACCAGATGGTGTTGGGAAAGAGAGCAAGCAAGAGCCAGACAGAGAGAGAGGGAGAAGAGAGAGAGACAGACTGGGGGGGAGCCAGACGGGGTGGGGGGGGGTTGAGAGAAAGAAAGAGCCAGACAGGGAGAGGGGAGAGAGAGCGAGAGAGCCAGACCGGGAGGGGGGAAAGAGTGAACAAGAAAGAGCCAGACAGTGAGAGGGGAGAAAGAGCGAGGGAGAGCGAGATCCAGAGCCAAATGGTAAGAGGGAGAGAGAGAGAGAGAGAGAGAGAGCAAGAAAGAGCCAGATGGGAAGAGGGAGAGAGAGCGAGAAAGAGCCAGACAGTGAGAGGAGGAGAGTGCCAGATGGGGAGAGGGGGAGAGAGTGAGAGAGAGCCAGATGAGGAGAGGGGAAGAGAGCGAGAGAGAGACAGATGGGGAGAGGGGAAGAGAGCGAGCGAGACTGGGAGAGGGGAAGAGCGAGAGAGAGACAGACGGGAGAGGAATAGAGAGAGACTGAGAGCGCCAGATGGGGAGGGGGGTGGGTGTGAGCGAGAGAGAGCCAGACAGGGAGAGGGGAGAGAGTGAGAAAGAAACAGAACCAGAGAGGGAGAGTGAGCGAGAAAGAGCCAGACAGGAAGAGGGAGAGAGAGAGCAAGAGCAAACCAGAAGGGAAGAGGGAGAGAAAGAGAACCAGAGCCAGATGGTAAGAGAGAGTCAGACGGGGATAGGGGACGAGAGAGCCAAATGGGGAGAGGGAGAGAGAGCGAGTGAGAGAGAGAGCCAGATGGGAAGAGAGAGAGAACCAGAGCCAGACTAGGAGAGGAGAGCCTGATGGGAAGAGGGAGAGAGAGAGAGAGAACCAGAGCCAGACTGGGAGAAGAAGAGAGAGAGAGAGAGACCGAGCAAGAGCCAGATGTGGAGGGGGGTGAATGAGAGCCAAAGCTAGAGAGAGAGAGAGAGAGCAGCAAAAGCCACAGTCGGACTGGGGAAAGAGAGAGGCAGGGAGCGAGGGAGAGAACAAGCAGAGGAGAGCGAGCAAAAGTCAGAGCCAGACAGGGAGAGAGACTGGGAGAGAGACGGAGACATATGGGGTTTGTGGGGAGAGAGAGAAAGTGAGTGAGCCAAAGGGGGGAGAAAGAGAGTATGCATAAGCAAGAGCCAGACAGGGGGAGAGGGAGCAAGAATCGGGGAGAGAAGCCAGAGCCAGAAGGGGGGGGGGGCAGAGTGGGGAGGAAGAGAGAGAGAGAGCGAGAAATAGTGAGCAAGAGCCAGTTGGGGGGAGGGAGAGAGATTGAGAGGAGGGGAGAGCTGTGCACTGAAATACACTGTATTTAGTGTTTTAGTATTGAGCATCTTTGTGGTTCCTTAACACGTGGGTTCCAAACCAGTCGTTTTACATTAAGAGCGTCAAAGTCTGCAGTCCTGTGGTAGGAGAGTGCTAATTTCACCTATCTGAGCTGGGAATTGCCAGTAGAATGCTTACCTGATTGACCTTTGGCCATAGTTATGGTGCAACTTGCTGGTTTTGTTTTTTATTTATTTATTATTTTTAATCATATCGAAGCCTCGCAATTGAGCGAAGCTGCTCTCCACTCAGTGGCGGTTACTGGTGCCTTGTATGCACCAAATCACCAGAAGTTGAAATTTCCCTGTAAAAGCCATCTCAGAACATTACCTCAGCCCTGCTTTATTCACAGGGCAACTAGTTTGCACTTTAAGCAGCATTTATGCATTTAGTTAGGATTGTTTAGGTCTACCTTACCTTATTGTAGCACCCAGGGCTGTTGCTACCTAGAGACCATCTGATTTGGGCATTGGCCAGCATTGCTGGTTAAGTTGGCTGCAGATTACACCAAGTAAGCACCCTTTCCTTGTCCGGTTACAAACGCCCTCCATTTCTATCCCTTGCAGGTACACATTAAGACCTGCAACCATGCATGGGCACTTCCTGCTGTCTCTGCATCCATCTTGGCAGACATGGGTGTTCTGAGGCAATGTAACAATTGCCTTATGTACACTGTCGACCACTTAATTTTCAAACCAAAAATACAGCATGTGAGAGATGTAGTTGCAAGTTGAAACTGGAGGCTATGCCCTCACAGGCACAAAAAGCAAAAAACAGGTTGTCAGATACTCTAGCACATCACTCACCACACCCACAAAGGACCACACAAACACAGATCCACATGCTGAGGTGCTGTCATGTAACTTAGCCAAATCACAAAGGCCTCTCAGACACCGTTCACAGAAACTTGGCATGCACATAAACGAGACATTTCCCATCACAACACTTAAAGCCACTTGTCATTGTGTCACAACTACTAAGCCCATAAGGCAAAACACTCCACAACCCAGTATTCTGGTCATAAGACTCCACTGTGAGATGCACTATTGTTCCTCTTACCACGCTGGATATGTAGAAAGTTATAGTTAGTTGCTTGTCAGGGACCAGGATCTGCCAGATCACCAAGCACTCTGGTCACTTACCCCAAGTTACCAGTATGACTCGTAGTCCATACGGTGTGAGTGCCCCAAGATGTACCTCCTTGGACTGTATGAAGAGAAAGGTGACTGAGCTCTCAGAATGTGTCACAGGCATCTATGAGCCTGGCATTGAGCAGCATTCTACTCTCTCCAAAGATGATGCCATAATACTAGCAGAACATGATCAACTTTTAATGATTGGCTTGGTTACTGGTGTCATTACATACTTAGCTTGGGAGGACATGCTCCTTTGCCAGGGATGGTCTTCACCTTTCACTTCTAGGCTTTCAGATATTGGCCAAAACAGTATCCACCCCACAGTGCCTTTTTAAGGCCTTGTCAAAGACAAACCTTCCAACATAACAAAAGCTACTCAAGACAAGCTGAAGGTGTTTCTGCTCAATACTAGGAGTCTCATCAAGAAACTCTCCTCCCGGAAGCTCCTTTCACTCTGGACAATGTTGACATCTGTGCAGTTATTGAAGTATGATTCAAAGCCACAGAAAGCACTCCAGCAATACATAGTTATAATGCCTTTCATACATTCTGACCACCCACTGAATATGAAAGAGCAAAAGGCAGAGGTATTTCTATCTACATAAAGGATAAGCACACCTCAAGGCTGGTCAAACAATATGATATGCTTGAGTTACTCCATGTCCAACTAACTACGGGAAAAATCCATTGCCATAGGTCCCCCACCAGGAACCAGGAGACTCGTACATCGTACCTGAAGTTACTAGACTCACTTAACCATCTAGCCTAGTACCATAGTCACGGGTGACTTTAATTACCCCCTTCATTAATGGGGAACTTGGAAAGCCTACACAACCACTAACATGCAGGCCCAGAGATTATTTGAAGTTGTAATTTTAAATGTCCTAGAGCAGCTAGTCTTCACTCCTGGTAGGTGAACAATGTCCTAGAGTTGGTACTCGCAGGTATGGGAGTGCTGTACTCCCCCATGTGATTTCCTCACTAGTAAGATCATATCAGAAAGTGGTCTCCGTTGAAGTAAAGGTAAAACTAGCCCCCCAGCTAACCCCCAAAATTCTAAGAACTTATCTAAGGTAAATTTACCCTCTTTAAGGGATGGCATAGCTAGTTTCCAAGCTCCCCCAAATCCTGGAAACGTGATCCTATGCAGAGATGTACCTAAAAGCCCTGTACAACTATATAAACAACTGCATAGAAATGTCTAAACCAGACCAAAATAAATCCTGGTCAAACCACAAAAAACGAGCCAAAGTGGTGGACCCTGGTATTAACAGGCTGTGCAGTAAAGGAAAGAATCCTGTTGAAGTAAGAGGGAATGTGCACATCAGAGTGAAAAAGTACTTCTGTAGTCTAAACAAGCAAGTCAGGGAGCTAATCAAGTCTCTGAAAGCAGACTTTGAGGTAAAAATAGCCTCCAAAGCTAAGGAAATAACCATAAGGCATTTTTTTTTTCAGTTATGACTGCGGTCTTGAGGGTAACACCCAACAATGTGCAGAATTAGTTATAGATGGCATCACCTATACTCAACTAGAAGATGCAGCAAATCTGTTGGATGACAACTTCAGCTCAAATTTCACTTCCTCGTCACTCTCCGTTCTCCCCCAAGAAATACCTTCCAGTACTCCATTGCCAGTTATAACCAAAGAACAGGTTGCCGCTGTGCTCTCTAAAGCTAAAAATATTGCTTCGATGAGGCCTGACAATATACCAGGTTGCCTCTGAAGTCCTGATTTAAGAGGTTTATCAGGCCTATTAGAATGCCTGTTTAACCATAGCCTCTGGATAAGCTTTCTCCTGAGAGAGTGCAGGATAGCAACAACAATCCCTCTGCATAAAGGTGTACCATCTACTGATCTCAGAAATTACAGGCCCAGCTGTCTAACTAGTCTTGTGTGTATGGCCATGGAAAGAATAATCATAGTTACCTGATAAAGACATAGGAGGCCTTTAAACACTGGACCTGACCCAGTTTGGCTTTAAGGGTAGGCCTTACCTACTGAATGTGGTGGATTTATGTGAAAAAATTACGTAAGACTATGGGTGAGGGTAGCTATATACTGCCTGTCTTGACCTGGCCAAGACATTTGACACAACTTCCCACTCGGATTTTGTAAAATAGCAAAACTGGGCATAAATCCCTAGTCACCAGAAGGATAGCCAGTTGTCTCACGGACAGGACATGTGGTTAAAGTGGATGACTCCAGATCTAGCAAGAGGCCACTTGCTAGTGGTTTGCCACAGGGCTCAGTGCTGGGACCACTCCTGTTTGAAATGTACTTTGCTGAAGTCAAAGACTAATGTGGAAGGCCTTTGGATGACCGTTTGCTGACTACTGAAAGCTGAGTCCCACACCAATGCAGATATCTTTCAGGAGGGTCTAGTTCAGACAAATGATTGGTGCCACAAACACGGCCTGAAACTAAATGTGACAAAATGCATTATTCTGTCCTTTGGGATATCCAATACCCCTGCAAATTAGAACATCGAAAGTACCCCCGGTAAGACTGGACCCAGTGGTGAGAGATCTGGGTCCACTGATTGTAATCTGAACTTTGACCACCGTGTGTCCATGGTGGTGTGGAAATCCTTCTATGTGGCTCAGCTTCTAAGTGAGGGCATGACATCCAGATCTAAGGATGTCAAAGTACCACTGTATTCACCCCTCATCAGACCAATAATCACGTATAATCTTCCCTTGGGCAGGTACATCGCTAGGCACTGGCAATAGTTGGGGCATCCTCAGAGGTTTCGGTCTACAAAAATAAAAAAAATTGACTGCTGTGTTTCCACAGTGGTGAGAGTCTTTTGCGGCACAGCTTGGATATGGCATCCAGATCCAAGGAAATTATAGTTTTGCAAATTCACACCTGGGGTACCCCCTTATGAACAGGGGCAGTCTGTAGGATGCTCAGGGCATATGCACAAATCCATGCCATCCTCTTGACCTAGGTGCTATATATTGGGAAAAGTCTGATTATATTGGCTAGGCTTGTAATGTCTCTTAAGCCATTAGCCTAGTCATCTTTTATGGACCTATGAGAGAGGGGGAGAGAGATGGGGGGAGGGTAGAGACAAAGGGTGAGGGAGAGGTAGAGTGGGGGGAGAGGGGAGAGAGACATGGGGTGAGGTGAGGGAGGGGTAGAGTGTGTGGGGGGGAGCCAGACCCAGATGGTGAGAGCAAGCGAGAGCCAGATGGTGAGAGTGAGCCAGACCCAGCTGGCATGCCAGAGCCAGATGTTGGGGGGGGGGTGTGCAAGTGAGCCAGAGAGCCAGAAATGGGTGATCTCAGTGGCCTAATTGATAAGGCATTGGCTTCCTAAGTCAGTGATTCTGGGTTTTAGGATAATTATAATTTGAGGTTTTTTGTTTTTTTATAATGGTTAAGATGTTTATATCACAGACAGAAAGGTATATGGTTTGATCCTCACCTTTGGAAGGGAAATTGGCTAAGCTTAAAATGGCCCACAGGGCCAGCTAGCTTAGTTATTACGTAGGAATCTGTAATTCTTTTATAGATTCATAGGTTCATAATTAGTATTAGGCTAACTGCCCTTCAGGGCCATTTTAAGCATAGCCAATTACCCCATGTGAGAATCAAACCCTGCACCTTGAGCCTATAGGGTAGATACCTTAACCATTACGCAACCTCCCACCCCAAGGTAATTTATAATGTTATCTGGCCCTTACTGGAACATTTCTGTTCATCCTTGTATACAAGGTATACATAACGTACTAACTAGCATTATATTTTGGTCTGCTCTGAAGCTTTCTTGTTGCAGAGTTGTAATCTGTCTAATCTGTGAGACATTTCCAAGTTTTACTAAAACACAGGAGTACATTCATTTGTACTAGTTGCATAAGGAAACAGAAAAGGGATTTCAGTCCATGTAAATGAAAAATATAGTAAAATAGGTAGTATAAATGGATTACTGGAAACCATTTTCTCTGTTTTGCTGTTGGAAGTGTGATTTATGCATTGCATACAAATTAGTTCGATGGGATTTGAATTAGGCTGAGCCTTTGAATGCGGTTTCAGTTGTTACATTAGGATACTTTTCACAGTTATAAACTCGTGCTCGATGTAGTATTATAAATACTATTTCAAATTTGTAGATTTAATAGATAGATGCTGCAGAACTATGCCTGCTATGGTACTATGGTCCTCTTTAAAGATGAAGTGGTGAAGAGGAAACATGTCAGTTATTAAAAGTGAATTTCAGATGTGGTGATTGGCATTTGTGGTAGTAACAGCATGGCACTGTATTATATACAAAGCAGCTGCTGGATACTTACAAATCTGACAACTTTTGCAGGTAGACTGAAGTCAGCAAGAAGCCCTTGTATGTTCCACAGTCATTTTCACTTGTGACAAGAACTCTAGCTGCCATCCTGAGTATAATAGTGTCCTCTTTCTCATTAGTTGTACAACATCTGTATGGAATGTACGCAGTGTTTGTTTTGTGCAGTTACTCCACTTCTGTTTTTTTCCCCTTATGCTTACCCTGTGATTTGTAGGCTGCAGCAGCAGAACAGTGTTTATTTTAAGGAATCAATATTGTTTTAATGTTGTGTATTTTGTTCATCTCTTTTGAAGGCGTTATGGCAAGTCCTGTGGCTCAGCAACCTTTGGTAGGTTCTGTAATGGGCCAGATGGCTGGCTCTTCCATAACCTTTCCTGAGGAACCTGAAGATCCTAGGGGAGTTGGAATGCACGGTCCAGCATCTGGAAGTGGAGGACTCTGGGACTTCATTAAGGTAAGCATCACCACATATAATCTACTGCAGTGAAACGTGTAAACTGAAATTGGATAGTCCATTGGTTTATCTCAGTTGCTTCTGTAGCACACATTACCTTATTCATATGTTGATTCTCGTGTGGTAATATTCACTGTCCTTGCCTGCGAGATTGGAATGTGTGTGTGTGTGTGTGTGTGTGTGTGTGTTTGTGTGTGTGTGTGTGTGTGTTTGTGTGTGTGTGTGTGTGTGTGTGTGTGTGTGTGTGTGTGTGTGTGTGTGTGTGTGTGTGTGTGTGTGTGTGTGTGTGTGTGTGTGTGTGTGTTTGTGTGTGTGTGTGTGTGTGTGTGTGTGTGTGTGTGTGTGTGTGTGTGTGTGTCTGTGCACCCTTCTCTGTCTGTACATGTTCCTGTGTTAAAGTTTTAACATTGGCTGTTGCAAATTGTTGAGCTTCCTCCAGTCAGACTACAGTCAATCCATTCTCTGGTGGTGGGGAGCGATGACAGATCCTGGGATATCGGAAGCTCTCCTGGAAGCTATCATTCATTTAGTCAGTTATGAAAGGTGCTTGTGTCCTCATAGACATCCCAGCTATAATACTTAAATTAGTATGTTAGTTATGTTAATAGGTTACGTTAGTTACCCAACCCCTCCCACTGCGTAGAGGAATGTGTGACCTGCATTAGCATGAAAGCCCACACCACCTTCTCCATTGCAAATACATGCTCCCATGCAAGCAGATTGAAGGCTACTGCCAGTTGGCAGATTGGTGGACTGCATGCATTCCCCCTTCCTCCAAATGGCTGTAGTATACTGTAGCCAGATCCATCCCTCTCCTCCCCTTCTGGATAGACAGACCCATCCTTCCCTACAGCTCTGGCAGGTGCCCAAGTCAGTATTCAAGTTTGAGTCTCCTAAACCATTGTCATGGCATCATCTCCTCTGTACCACTGAGCTGTCTTGTTGCATTGTCTTTAAAAATTTCCTTCTGTCCTATATAGATCACATATTCATAGTCTAATGTGGATACGCTGAGCAATTCTGGAAAGTTCCACTCCTAGCAATCTGCACATCTCTTAAAATCCTGATTATTTATTTATTTATTTTTTTTGTTGTTGTTGTTGTTGAGAAGTAATTTTCAAAACCATAAGGAAATCAAATATACCTATTTTGTAAACAGCAACTACCATTAAAGAACAAACGGCTGTATTTTTCCAGTAACTCTGCTTTGCTGCAATTGGCAGTACATTCAGTCTTTTCCTTAATTCCTACAATATACTGCAGAAATTCCATTTTTTTTTTTTTTTTATAAAACCACTTCTGGTTACAAGCCAGGCCTTTTTGTTCAGCCCAGCAGAAGGTCTTGGATGACTATAGGTTCATAGGTAGGTACTAGGCTATTGGCCCTAGGGCCTATATAAGCCTAGCCAAACGGTACCCTGGCTTTTGCCACCCAAGAAAATTATTTTCCTGTGCCCCTGTCAAGCAGAGCCACAGAAGTGATCCCCCGGGTGAATTTCCCATCTCCCATCCAATCAAGATTTTTCTTGAAGAGTGCTAATGAGGAGCTTTGTTTGATATAGATAGGTAGTTTGTTCCAGAGTATGGGATGTCTCTTGAGACAGGAATGTATCTCTCCAGCATGTTCTTTTTATTGTGGTGACAAGGTGGAGTATTTGATAAAAATGATATTTTGAAGCCTGAATTCCCTTTGTGGGAAGTAGTGTATGTATGACATGTAACTATGGGAGAGTACATCTTTAAGCTTAAAGGGTTTAATTAATTATTAAATGTAATGAAACTGTTAATTGATGTGCAATTGGAATATATAAGAGCTGCTGGAAAGGCACCGAGTTATTCCTTTGAAGGCATGAGTTATTAAGATACAGTTCTATTTAGCATGGATATCGGTTACGTTTGAGGGGTATCGTCACCACGTTGTATTGCTAAGGGCAGTGAGTAGACACATGCCATGGCCCTAACATTTTGATTGCCCCTTGAATTGTGCCTAATATTTTTGGAAACACCAGTGGCCAGCATTGAGAGTACACCAAGCACTTGGAAAATAATAATAATCACATAATAATCACATAAATACTTTATTCAGACCGGTTTCAGCTAACCAGCCTTCTTCAGTGAACAAGCATTGCACAAAAATTACATGATGTAACAATATATACACTCCTCCAACCATGACAGACATGGTCCAACCCAAAAATTGCAAGTACATTAAATATATATGACAATCATCGTAAGTCGGAAGTATATATCTATAATACATAAAAATATATATAAAAATAATTTTATATAAAAAAAACATACTCCATATATTTATATGTATAATAAATATGTATATAGAATATATAAAGATATATAGAGCAAAGACAATGGTCTGTGGTATCTTTCATAAGTGGTCATTGAGTCCTGGGGAAAATAAAGCTCCTAAATTAATAATCCAATACTTTTCTTTATGATTAAGAATAGTGTGCCAACCTTATTGATACCACAGACCATTGTAATGCTTGTTCACTGAAGAAGGCTGGTTAGCCGAAACCGGTCTGAATAAAGTATGTGATTATTTTGTGATTATTATTATTTTCCAAGTGCTTGGTGTACTCTCAGTGCTGGCCACTGGTGTTTGCATTGTAAGTGGTTTGGCCGTACATTTTCTGTACGTGCAGAGTGTTGGGTTGCTTCCTAATATTTTTGGCCCATCTCTCGTAACTTTTTTTTTTTTCTTCTGTGATAAGTCACGCAGGATTTACAGACCACAGCTCTCAACTAATCAGGTACAAATCCAGCAATAATCAGGAACATTATTAAAATATTAGGTACTTTTCCATCAATATTTCGTGGCATAACTCCAGCCCCCTTAATGGAAAAGTACCGAAATCTGCAACTCTTTATAAAGAAGACTATCAAAAACTAGCCACATCTCTAGTGTGATGCATCTTTCTTTAAACTGTGGCCTCTTCATTGGGAGTAGAAAAAAAAAAACTAGTGGGTGTTCTTAAAGCAGTAACAAGATGTGAAGTTTTCAGGCGGTTGACAGGTTTATACCTGAATTTACTGTAATCAAGCTTGTTCTGGAGTCACTTCACTTTTGGTGGCAAGTCTTTTCTCCTAGTTAAAAAAAAAAAAAAAAAAAAAAAAAAAAAAAATTGTTGGCCTGACCATTGTCAGTATGCCCCTATGATCCAAGGGGATAGATGTAGGACTTTGTCAGCAATTTTAGTGATTATACAGAAACCATAATCATGGTGTGTCGGTTAAGTAAAGGAGGCCAGAAATAAGGTTGCCGTGGCTATTTTATTGACATCTAGTTGGCTGCAGTCAGGATCAAACTTTGGTGCTGTCCATTACCAGGTGAAGAAATAATGGGTTTTGTTCTCTGTATATTGAAGGATTGCTCATTTATTTTGGGAGTTAAGGATGGTTATGGAGAGTGCACATCTGGTTTTATGTAAATGAACTGGTAAACCTTTGTATTTCCTTCCATCAAGAGTCAAAATGTCTTGGATGCAGTAACTGTTTCAATTGATGGAAGAACCTCACTAGCAGTAGTACTTGCATGACCTTTAAAGAATGGCATAGGTCAAGCTGAACTTCTAGATATCTGTGAATAAAGATGTCAGTAACTGGAAAGCTACCACGGTAAAACCTAGATGGTAGTTGCATCTTTTGAGTTTTGGAGGAGTACAGAAGGTCTGTATAAATGTATTTTTTTAGCAAAGTTAACTGTGGAATTGTTGATGTTCTTCGTGTTTAACTGTTGCAGTCATCACTTGTGGGTTATCCCTGCTGGGTAGCCCTCAGTCGGCCCGAAGACTGGAGTCCAGCTTTTCCCCTGTGCCAGCTGCTGTCGCCTGTGGACTGACGTCAGGTCGTCAGTGGTATAAAGGAGAGCAGCCGATGCCAATACATCAGTCTTTCTTGCCGTGGAGCCTGAAGCAAAGCAGGTTGCGTGTGTCCCGGTCGCTCATTGCCAGAGTGGAAGTTGAATTTGAAAACGAATAAAGCTAAGTACCCCATTGGGGACCTTTTTCTTGCACTAACCGATGTCCGAAAAAGTCAATAATTGTCCCCACTGTGGAAAACAAATACCACACCGAGACTTCCATACCTTGTGCTTTTCTTGTCTAGGCCCAGAGCACGACGTCTCCCGTTGTCGGTTCTTCATTTCAAGGACTATTCTCCGTAGAGCTCAATTTGTAGCCAGGCATTTTTGAAGTAGTTCCTCACATTACGAAATGGCATCCATCGGTCAGCAGTCTGTGGATATTCCTGAAAAACGAAAAGATAAAGAAAGGGACAGACCACGCAAATTTAAGCTTTCAGATGACCCGTCCCAGAAGCAGGTCATCAGATGTTCTTCGTGTTTCACTGTTGCAGTCATCTCCTGTGGGTTATCCCTGCTGTGGTAGCCCTCGGCCAGCCCGAATACCAGAGTCAGTGTTTTTTTTTGCATCGGCTGTTGGTTGTAGTCTGATGTGTGGTCATCAGTTCTATAAAGCAAGGCAGCCGACGTCATTACACCAGTCTTTCTTTTCTTGCCATGGAGCCCGTAGCAGAAGCTATTCACAAGTGTGCCCGTCGGTCGCTACCAGAGTTTGAATTACAGCTGAAAATGTTTAAAGCTAAGTACCCTATTTGGGATCCTTTTTTCTTGCATTAACCGATGTCCGAAAAAGTTAATTGTCTCGCCTGTGGAAAACGGATCCCACACCGAGACTTTCATACTGCATCACTTTTTAGGCCCATACCACGACATCCCCCGTTGCCGGTTCTGTACCCTCTTTAACGAGAGGACCATTCGTCGTAGAGCTCTTACTGTAGACCTTTTTTTTCGTCTTCTGCCTTTGCATTCTGAAATGGCATCTGTCAGCCAACGATCCGTTGACATTTCGAAAAAACAGAGATAAAGATAGAGACAGACCACACAAGGCTAAGCCTTCCAACGACTTTACCGCTAAGCAGGTCGTCCGATGTTCTTCGTGTTTCACTGTTGCAGTCATTACATTCAGGTTGTCTGCCTGCAGGTAGCCCTCAGCTGGCCTGAATACCAGAGTCTTGGATTCCTGCGTCGGTTGCTATCCCTCCTTTCATGACGTCAGGTCGTCAGGGGTATAAAACATGCAGCCGATGCCATTACATCAGTCTTTCTTGCCGTGCAGTTCCCGAAGCGGAAGCAGTTCGCAAGTGCCAGTTGGCAGACTCCTGAAATTTTTGTTTTCGAGTTTCAGAACCGAAGTCTTCAAAAAAGCCAAGTACCCCGTTGGGGATCCTTTTTCTTGCTCTTAAACTGATGTCAGTAAATGTTAACAATTGTCTTACCTGTGGAAAGGAAATACCTCCTAAAGATTTTCATTCGTACTGCATTCCTTGCTTAGGCCCAGACCACAACGTACCTCGCTGTTCGATTTTTGTGCCTTATTCAACCCCTGAACTATTCGTCTGTTTATTTTTGCAGCTAATTATTTTGGTACTCTGTTTAACTATTCAGAAATGGCTTCGGTAAGCCATCCAACTACTGATATTCCGAAAAAACATAAAGATAAAGACCGAGACAGACCGCATAGGTCCATAACTGCCGATGACGCTTCTGTTAAGCTAATCGCTAGTTCGCCGGTACTCAGCGAGGTGCTTTTGCAGCCCCTGATATCCGCTACTTCAGACTCGCAGGCCTCTACTGAGACCCATTCGGAGTCCGGTATGCCTGTCTACTCTAAACATCTTTCTGGACATTCCAAAATTCAAGATGCTGACTCTTCACCAGTTACTTCCTATGCTAGGCAAAGATGCCTGGTTGGCAACTCTAGTTTTAAAAGAAGCTTACCTGCATATCCCAATCAGGGAATCTTGCAGAAGATACCTACGCTTCAAAGCAGGCTACTTGCATTATCAGTTCTCTGCATTGCCCTTTGGTTTGTCTACTGCACCCAGGGTATTCACAAAGTGCCTGGCTCCAGTAATTGCATTTTGCAGGCAGAGAAATATTAAAATATATCCATACCTGGATGATTGTTTAATTCAGGCAAAAAGCCAGGACATGCTATTAAAACATCTGGCTTTTTTAAAAAAGAAACTTCTAACCTCGCTGGGGTACACCATAAACGAAAAGAAATGTCATCTGGTACCCTGCCAACAGTTTGTATTCCTGGGAGCAAGCTTGAACACAACTTCCCAGATGGCTTACCTCATGCCAGAGAAACAAGTTTATTTGACCGCTTACTTCAGACTACTGGCCAAAAAGACCCAGCTATCTGCAAGAAAAATTTTGCAAGCCCTGGGGTTCATGGCCTCTTGCATTCTACTAATTCCGTATTCAAGACTGTATATAAGGAAACTACAATGGTATCTAAAAAGCCTATGGTGTCAACATTTTCAGGACCTGGAATCGATGATTCCTATCATTCCTTGTATAAAGACAAAGTTCCTTTGGGCAGAGGCCTGCCACCTCAACAAGGGGCTCCCTTTTAATCTACCCCCTGCCGCCCAAACCCTGACTACAGACCCATCAGACTATGCATGTGGGGCTCACTTGACAGGGCAGTGTATTCAGGGCAAATGGAACCCCAGTCAGATGCACCTGCATATCAACCAAAAAGAAATGTTAGCTGTACAGAATTCCCTGACAGCCTTCAAGGACTACATCCTTCTGGGACAATTATTGGTAAAGACAGACAACACCACAGTTATGTGGTGCATAAACATGCAGGGGGAGAACCCACTCATACCCTCTCTGCAGACGAGTCATGTCTCTGTGGAACACAGCCTTGAGCTACCAAGTGCACCTACAAGCTCAATTCCTGCCAGGCAAGCTAAATTCACTGGCAGACGACCTAAGGCGAAATCTCATGGACCAACATGAATGGAAACTCGAACCAAAAATATTCAACCTCTTGAGGAACAAATGAGGGACTCCAGAGATAGACCTGTCTGCTTCCTCCCAGAACTACCAATTGGACAAATTCTGCATAAGGACTCCCCACAGTCAAGCTTGGAAAGTGGATGCCTTGTCCTTCACCTGGGAAAGCCTCTTGGCCTATGCCTTTCCCCTCTGCCTCTCCTCTCGAAGGTTCTACTAAAGATCAAACAGGACAGACCAAGGACAATTCTTATTGCACCAGACTGGCCATGCCAGCACTGGTACCCCCTATTGCGCAGCATGATACTGCTGGATCCATGGCACCTACCTACCCTACCTACCTACTTCAGACACCTTCCCTTCTGTCCCGGCAGGTGGGCCAGATTCTGCACCCTCTACTTCAAACCCTGAACCTTGCAGCCTGGCTAATTTTTTGAGCTCTCCAATAGCATCCCTCAGTAAGCAGGTGCTAGAGGTCATTCTGGAAGCAGGGAGACCTAGTACTATGCTGACAAGTGGAAGATACTGTTCCTGGAGCTAGACCCACAGTATGGGCACTACGGTGCCCAGTTTATCTCGTATTCTTCAGTACTTAACAGAAAATGCTCCATAAGGGCCTATTCTTCTCGTCATTTAAAATTCATGCCTCTGCAATTTCAGCACATTATAATACTGAACCACCCCTCTTCTTTCACCCCCCCCTGTTAAAGCAATTCCTCAGAGGCACTAAATATTTGACCCCCCAGGCGAAGCCCCTACTCCAGCCTGGGACCTTAACTTTGTATTGGAAAAGCTCACTCTCCCTCCGTTTGAACCAGCTGCAACGGCAGAGTTTAAATTCCTTTCTTGGAAAGCAGCCTTCTTTCTAGTCATCGCTTCAGTAAGAAGAGTGTCTGAATTACAGACCCTCATGGCAGTGGAGCCCTTCGTTATCTTCCATGCAGACAGGGTTTGCCTCAGGACCAGTCCTTCCTTTATGCCCAAGGTGGTGTCTAGTGTGGCCCTAAATCAGTCCATTAATTTGCCTACCTTTTGCTCTAATTCACAAAGCAAAGGAGAATGAATTCTGCACTCTTTGGACGTGCACAGACAACTTAGATTTTATTTGGACAAGACTAAGCTTTTCAGAAAATCTGAACAGCTGTTAGTTGGCTTTGCTGCAGGGGCAGAGGGGAAGGCCATTTCAAAGCAAACAATTTCTAAATGGATAGCCCATTGCATTCATTTCTGCTATAAGTACCATGGAAAACCTACCCCACAGGGGATAAGATCACACTCCACCAGGACTGCATCTACCGCTACTGCCTTTCTCAGAGGGGTCCCTACCAGGGACATCCTAGAAGCTGCTACCTGGAGCTCTGTTCATACCTTTACCAAGCATTACCACATGCCTATTTTTTTTCTAAATACAGGGCTGGTTTTGCTACTGCAGTATTGCAGGGCTTAATAGCTGGTCCTAATGCTCTATAACGTCCTCCTCCCTTCCTTAGCTTTGGTAATCTACCCAAATGTAATGTAATGTAATTATCTCCCTTATCAGAGGTAGTCAGGCCACAGCTTCTAAAAGGAAAAGATCCCGTCTCCTGAAATTGACTAAACAGGATTCTGAGGAATCTCATTATTCGGATTTTGAAGAGGAACAACCTCTGACTGCTTATGAGGATTCAGATGCAGAGGAATCCATTTGTGCTTCCCCACCAGAAGACCTTTCTTGTGAGGAAACCCTTCACACCCTCTGGGAACATTTCCACTGGAATGACAGGACTTCCCTCAGTCTAAGAAAAGACTTAACAGGTTCTTGACCTGCCCCAGCACAGACCCCTGGCCAGCCCCCCTATTTTAGAAGTGGTGGATGATATTCATCCAGCTTAGCCCCCAACACCCTCCCTCCTGCTCCCAGTAAACCTGACCGGTATTACAGAGTAACGGATTCTCACAAATACCTGTACAGAAGTCCTGCTGCAGACCCAGAGGTAATTACACAGGGACCTAAAGGAGCTAAGGCTACTTCTGCCAAGAATCCTATTCCCTCTGACAAGAATTCCAGAGCTCTGGACAGATGGGGTAAAAAAGTATACACCTCTGCAACCTTCGCTATCAGAGCACTCAACTGTCAGTTCCATATGTTAAAATATCGACAATACACTTTGCAACTATTAAAGCAAAAGATTTCAACCTTTCCTGACTGTGCCAATTCAAAAGTGTTAGCAGATTTACTGCACTCTACCTGTCAAGTGGCCAAACACTCATTACACTGTGGATATGCCACCCTTGAAGCCTCAAGCAGGGCAGCAGTGTCAGTATCTGTCATTCGGAGACATGCATGGTTGAAGGAACAACCTCTACCTGATCATGTTAAGTCTAAATTTATTGATGCAACCTTGGATAAGGGCTGCTTGTTTGGTGTAAAAGCAGAAGAGGTGCTTAAAAAGATGGAAGACTAAGCAAAATCTATGCAAACAGTAAAAGATTTCTTTCAGGTTTAACCTCCTAGGTTCAGCAGGAATTTTCCCTCTAAGCACTGGTCCTTCGCTGCACCTAGCAGACAGGGGCAAGGTAAGCCCTGCAGGAACAGACCACCCAGGCCCTTATCCCAGCGACAGCAGAGACCCAAACAGTGGACCACTTCGCCCCAAAGGCAGGGAGTTCTAAGCCATCCTTCTATGGCAAAAACTCTCAATGACTCTCTCTCCCCCCTCTGCCCTTCTTTCACTCACCTAAAGCTAGGAGAAAGGCTCTCCCTCTGCAAAGAAAATTGGCTTTCTGTAACAAAGGACCAATGGGGTCTTAAAGATCATTTTTCAGGGATACAAATTCTCTTTCAACGAACTCCCAATTCCAAGAGGGTACCCAGACTTGCCTCCAAATCAGTAGACAGAGGCATTGAAACAGGTCCAAACTCTCATATCCCAGGGGCAGTAGAACTTGTCCCCTCAGATCAAGCAGGCAAAGGCTTTTATTCCAGACTATTCCTTGTTCCCAGAAAAGAGGGCACTTGGTGCTCCATCCTGGATCTGTCCATTCTGAACACCTCCCTGGTGGTCCCCAGTTTCATAGGTTCATAAGTAGGTACTAAGCTATCGGCCCAAGGGCCTATGTAAGCCTAGCCAGCAAGGTTCCATAGCTTACGCCACCCAAGAAAGTTATTTTCCTATGCCACTGTCCAGCAGAGACACAGAAATGATCCCCGGGGTGTATTTCCTATTTCCCATTCACTCATCAAGATTTTTCTTGGAGTGCTAATGAAGAACTTTGCTTGACATAGATGGGTAGCTTGTTCCAGAGTATAGGAAGTGTCTGGGACAGGAATCTATCCCTCCAGCATGTCCTGTTTATTGTGGTGACAAGGTTTAGGTCCCTAGAGCTAACTTTGCAGCAGCTGCTGCGTATGATGTCAAAAAATGCCTGATTAGTAACCCTAGACCTAAAAGATGTCCACATCCACATCCCCCATCAGGGAATCCTGCAGGAAATTCACCAAATGCTTAGCCCCAGCCGTAGCATTTTGCAGACAGAGAAATATACAGATTTACTCTTATCTGGATGACTGCCTCATTCAGGCAGAGTGAAAAGAAAAGCTGATCCAGGACCTCCTCTTTGTCGAAACCCTCCTAACTTCCTTAGTGTTCACTATCAACCAGAAGAAATCAAATGAAACGCGCTCCAGGAAGATCATTTTCTTGGGAGCACTGCTGGACACAGCATCCTAAATGGCCTTCCTATCCCAGAAAAGCAGAGCTTCCTGCCTCTCTACTTTACCCAGCTGGCTTCCAGAAGTCACCTCACTGCGAGGAAGTTCCTGCAAGCATTGGGGTGTATGGCATCTTGCATCCTTCTAATTCCTCTGGCCAGGCTTCACATGAGGAAACTTCAGTGGTATCTAAAGAACCTTTGGTGTCAGCACTCTCAGCTTCTAGAGACCTCTCTCCCCCTCTGATCCAGTGTATAAAGGCTGAGTTTCTGTGGTGGGCAGGGGCCTGTGCCAAGAACAAGGGTCTTCCCTTTTTCCTCCACCCTACCGGGCAGACCATCACCACAGACGCCTCAGACATTGCTTGGGGTGCTCACCTAGCAGGCAGGTGCACCCAAGGTCTTTCGGATGCCCAGCACCTACCCTTACACATCAACCAGAAGGAAATGATGACAGTACAAAATGCTCTGACATCCTTCAAACCCCATCTCAGGCCAGGGGTTCTCCTTATCAAAACAGACAACACCACAGTAATGTGGTACATCAACAAACGGGGAGGGACCCAATCTTACCCTCTGTGCAGGCTAGCCATGAATCTCTGGTTACAGCCGTCTCCATGGTATTACACCTTATTGCCCAATACCTACCAGGGATTAACACCACCCTAGCAGACCACTTAAGCAGAAACTTACTAGACCCCCACAAATGGCAGCTCCACAAAAAAATCTTTTTGTAAGTCACTCAGGAGTGGGAAACTCCAGAGGTGGATATATTTGCTTCGCACCTCAACCACCAGCTGAAAAAATTATGTACCAGGGAGTATCATCACTTAGCATGGAAGGTGGATGCCTTGACCTTCCGCTGGGACTCCCTCTTTGTGCATGCATTCCCTTCTCTGCCTCTTCTTCCCAAGGTACTGATGAAGATAAGGGAGGAGAGACCAAAGGCCATCCTCATTGTTTGCTCCTGATTGGCCCAGACAGCATTGGTACCCCTTACTGTGCAGCCTGTCATTACAGCCTCCCAGGCAGCTTCCCCTGATCTCAAACCTCTTTTGACTCAGGTGGGGGGGGATGCTGCACCCAGACTTGCAGACTCTCAATCTGTCAGCATGGCTAATACTCTAGAAACAAACAAGGGGCCCCTGTTTAAGCAAACTGATCCTAGACATTATCACTAAGGCCAGAAGGCCCAGCACCAGAAAATCTTACTCAGGTAAATGGAACAGATTCTGCTCCTGGAGCCAGTCCAGAGGGGGCAGCACCTCACAACCTTCTATCCCCCTTATCCTGGACTATCTAGCAGAGTTACTCAATAGTGACCTCTCCTTCTCTTGTATTAAAATCCATGCCTCAGCCATTTCAGCTCATTTCGATACAGGTCAGCCCCTGTTCTCATATCCTTTGATTAAACAGTTCCTCAGAGGGGCTTCTAATATCAGATATCCCAGAAGGCCACCCACACCAGCCTGGGACTTGAATTATGTTTTGGAAAAACTAACCTTACCACCCTTCGAACATGCTGCTTCAGCAGAACTAAGATACCTCTCCTGGAAGACTGCTTTTCTCCTAGCTATCACCTCAGCCAGAAGAGTTTCAGAACTTCAGGCACTTATGGCCATTGAGCCCTTCATTATTTTCCATGCAGACAGGGTCTCCCTGAGGACTAACCCCTCCTTCATGCCCAAAGTGGTATCTAATGTGACTCTCAACCAGGCCATACATCTACCCACCTTTTTTGCTAACCCTTAAAACAAGGGGGAAAGAATTTGCACTCACTAGACATGCAAAGACAGCTCAGATTCTACCGGGACCGTACTAAACCCTTCAGGAAAACAGACCAGCTTCTTGTCAGCTTTGCCCCAGGGGCAGAGGGGAAGCCCATTTCCAAGCAAACAATTTCCAAACGGATACCACACTGTATCCATTTCTGCTACAGATTACATGGGGAGAACCACACCCCAAGTCTGTTCTTACCCATTCAACTATGGCAGCATCCACTTTCACAGCATTCCTCAGAGGAGTTCCCACCAGGGACATCTTGGAAGCTGCCACCTGGACCTCTGTCCATACCTTTACAAAGCATTACCACCTGCCTCTTTTCTCCAAGGCTAGGGCAGGGTTTACCTCTGCAGTTCTGTAGGGCATGCTGACCCATGCCTAGGTCTCTAACTAATCCTTCCACCCCTCTCCTCAGCTTTGGGAATCCTCCCACAGGTGATGACTGCAACAGTGAAACATGAAGAACATAGTGCATTTGCATACAGTTACCATAAATTTAGATGTTCGAGTGTATTCACTGTTGCAGTCCTGGTTTTCCTCCCTCCTTCCCCCTTCTATCCTCTTTCCTTAGGGAGATATAAGCTTCTCACAGTGGCTTTTAGCCCCCAGGACCATTTTACCATATTTCCCTGGGCTTCTGATGGGGTAGAGCAAGAAAAACTGTTGTAATGCCGTTGGCTGCCTTGCTTTATAGCACTGACGACCTAACGTCAGACTACAAGCAACAGCAGCCGACACAAAAAAAATTGACTCTGGTATTCGGGCCGGCCGAGGGCTACCATAGCAGGGATAACCTACAGGTGATGACTGCAACAGTGAATACACTCGATTATGGTAAGTGTGCACAACTGTACTTTCTCAGGAATTCAGTGAGGCGCATTCGCAGCCCCTGACGCCCGACTCATTTCCCTCTCAGGCCTCTACCAAGACCCTTTCTGAGTCCGGTATGCCGCTGGGTAATGCTTCATCATTAGATCATTCCATTGTCTCCACTTCGGTTGGGTCCAGAGCCGCTACGCAGGCACTGGTTTCAGAGGAGGTTCTTTGCACAACCGATTCAAGGCAAAAACTGGCGTCTTCTCCTCCGGCTACCACATCCCAATGACAAATGGATTTAATAAGGTCTAAAAGCAAGACCCCAAAGAAAACAGTCTAGTCACCATCTTACTCCTCCTCCACCGTCTCAAACACAGTTAAATGAAAATGGCGGAGGACCTCATCACTTTCATCAGGGGTAGCCATACCACTCCTAAAAGAAAAAGGTGTACTTCTCCTAAAGTTCACACAGAACCGGATTCTGAAATTTCAGACTACCTTGACTCAGATGAGGAACAGCAACCTCTCACCTCCTTTGAGGATTCTGATGCAGAGGAATCTATTCCTTCTGCCACCCCCCCCCACACCCCCCCCCCCCACCGAGGGTCTTTCATTTGGGGAAACCCAGCACACTCTGAGAGCATTTCCACTGGGAAGCCCAAGATTATCCTCAGTCTAAGAAAAGAGTAAGAGAGTTTCTAATCTTCCTCACAGACCCTTGGCCATCCCCCCTCTTCTGGATGTGGTGGATGAGGTTTTCAATGAATCTAGCCTCACCCCTGTTGCTCTACCCCCTCCTCCTAGAAAACCTGACCGGTACTACAGGGTGCCTGATTCACATAAGTACTCGTTTAAAAACCCTGCAGCAGACCCAGAGATCATCACACACGGGCCCAAAGAGGCCAAGGCTAGCTCATCTAAAAACCTCAGTTCCCTCTGACAAGGACTCGAGCTCTGGACAGGTGGGGAAAGAATGTGTACACCTCCACAACCTTAGCTATTAGAGCTCTTAACTGCCAGTTCCATATGCTAAAATATCAACAGCACACCTTGGAACTTATGAAGCAAAAAAATACATCTTTACCTGACACTAATACTTCCAAAGAGTTAGCATATCTTCTGCACTCTACTTCTCAGGTAGCTAAACACACCCTGCACTGCAGATTCGATGTCCTAGAAGCTTCTAGCAGGGCTTCTGTGGCAGGTTCAGTCATTAGGAGGCATGCATGACTAAAGAACAGCCACTGCCTGATTATGTAAAATCAAAACTACTTGATGTCCCCTAGATAAAGACCGCTTGTTTGGATCAAAAGCAGAGGAGATCAAAAGCAGAGGAGGTCATCAAAAAGATGGAGGATAAAGCTAAAACTATGCAAGCAGTAAAATATTTCCTCTAAGTTCAACTTCCCAGATTCAGCAGAAACTTTCCCTCTAAGCACTGGTCTTTCCCATCCCCCAATAGACAGGTTCAAGGGAGGCCTCGCAGGGACAAAACAATTGGACCACAAAACCAAGGCCAGCAAAGAACTAAGCAGTAGCCCTCCACCACTCCCACGGCAGAGAGTTCTAAGTCCACTCACTACTTTAAGAACAGGCAATGACTTCCGCTCCCCCTCCCATCAGAGGTTAGAAGGAAGGCTATCCCTTTACAAACAAAATTGGCTGTCTGTAACAAAGGACCAGTGGGTATTACAACTCATTTTTAGGGCTACAAATTTACCTTCCAACAAGTCCCAACCTTAACAGGTTATCCAAATCTACCTCCAAATCAGTGGGCAGAAGCATTAAAACGAGTGCACATACTCCATGCTGAAAGGGCAGTGGAGCCTGTGCCACAGGAGCAAGCAGGAAAAGGTTTTTACTCCAGACTGTTCCTAGTGCCAAGAAAATAAGGCACTTGGTGATCCATCCTCAACCTGTCCACTCTAAACACCTTCCTAGAGGTCCCAAAATTCAAAATGCTAACTCTTCAAAAGCATTTGCCAATGCTGGGCAAAAATGCATGGCTAGTCACTCTAGACCTAAAGGATGCCTATCTTCATATACCCATAAGGGAGTCTTGCAGAAAATACCTACGCTTCAGAGCAGGTTCACAACACTTTCAGTTCTCTATGCTACCTTTTGGCTTATCTATGGCTCCTAGGGTCTTCACAAAATGCCTGGCCCCAGTAGTTGCCTTCTCCAGACAGCAAAACATCCATATTTACCCTTATTTGGATGACTGCCTAATCCAAACAGACAGAGAAGTTACTACAGGACCTGCTCTTTGTACAAACAACCCTAACCTCTCTAGGGTTCACTATCGACAGGAAAAAGTCAAGCCTACACCCCTCTAGGCAGATCACCTTCTTGGGTGCACTTTTGGACACAGCCTACCAAACAGCCTTCCTCTCGCCAGAAAAACAATGCTTTCTGCCAAATTACTTCTCCTAGTTGGCTCTCAGAAAACAGCAAGCAAAGTTCTGCAAGCACTGGGTTATATGTCATCCTGCATCCTGATGATTCCCCTGGCCAGGCTGCACATGAGGAAACTCCTGCACATGAGGAAACTCCAGTGGTACCTAAAGAACCTTTGGTGCCAACACTCTAAATCTATGGAGACCACTCTTCCCCCTCATTTCATGCGTAAGGAACAAGTTTCTTTGGTGGGCAGAGGCCTGCACTCTGAACAAGGGCCTTCCCTTCACTTACCTACCACAAGGCCAGACTGTCACCACAGACACCTCAGACCTTGCTTGGGGCGCTCATTTAGATACCTGGTGCACCCAAGGCTCTTGGGACCTTAGGCACCTTCATTGGCACATCAACCTAAAGGAAATGATGGCAGTTCATAAGGCTATCACATCCTTCCAAGAACACCTACAGCCAGGTGTCTGCCTCATAAAAACAGACAATACCACAGTCATGTGTTACATCAGCAAGTGGGGGGAACACACTCCTACCCTCTCTGCCGACTAGCCATGAGCCTCTGGCAGACAGTCTCCTCCATGGGCCTACACTTGATAGCCCAGTACGTCTTGGGAGTAAACAACACCCTAGCAGACCATCTAAGCAGAAACTACCCCCACGGGTGGAAACTGCAAAAGGAGACATTCCTCCAAATCACCCAGGTCTGGGGGACACCAGAGGTGGACCTCTTCACCTCACAACACAACAATCAGCTGCACAAATTCTGCACCAGGGAGTTCCACCCCCTAGCTTGGAAAGTGGATGCTCTCTCCTTCCAATGAACCAATCTCTTCATTTATGTGCCCCCCCGCTGATGTAATGGTGCCGGCTGCTCTCCTTTATACCACTAATGACCTGACATCAGTCCACAGGAGACAACCGCCCACGCAGGGGAAAAGCTTGACTCTGGTATTCAGGCCGACCGAGGGCTACCACAGCAGAGATAACCCACAAGTGATGACTGCAACAGTGAATACACTCTAACATCTACATTTATGGTAAGTGTACACAACTGTACTTTTTGTAAGCAAAGACAAAGGGGATTTAAAGACTTCTTTGTGTCTCATTTACTGTGACTTTCATGTGTTTCATGAATATGCTGGGAATCGAAAAGGATTATTAAAAAGTGTGTAGGAGTCAGTAGCAAACCTTGTGTGACGGATTGTTTAGAAAGTCTGCATCTGATAAGCATAAACTAGTCCTTATCTGAAAAATATATACACCAATACCAAGGTATTTAAGTTTATGAAGGAGTAAAGTGTTGTCAATCTATTTTAGATGTCGGCGTTAAATGAAAAAAATTTGAAAGGGCCTTTTTTTCCCATTTTGGAAAGGATGGGATTGTTGACATAGTGCCCATCAAAGTATTTTATCCCTAATGGAAGCCATTTGCAGAAGGGGCTGTAATTTTTGATTTACAGATTTGATTTAGCACAGTTCTGTCTAGTATCTTGTTTGTGTTTCATAGATTGAAGATTGGCAATGTGTCTATAATTTTGGAGTCCAGTTGGAGATGAAACATTTTATAGTGGTGAACAGTGGCTGATTTTGAAGGAAGATGGGAGGATACTGAAGTTCAAAAGGCTAGCTTAAGTGTATGAGCTAAAGGTTGTGCAGTTACAGGAGTTACCAGCTTAACAAAAGCTGGGTGGAAGACTCAATGGGAAGACATCTGCAATTCCTCAAGTTTTTAATAGAAATCTCCTAGAAAGGAGAAGGGTGTAACATAGATCTTTAAAGATGAGCTTAAAAATGTTTGCACAAACATGGAATGACCCAGATGACTCCCACTGTATAAAATATTTGCTGCTGTTCAGCAACATAGAATCAAACGGTTTACTATCAAAATTTCGAACTGTACTCTGTCGAATGTAGTATAGTCGAAAACGGAAGTTCGAAAACGGTACCATCGATGTAAAAAAAACTGGTTTTAACATGAGTCGAGGTAGGGGAGATGTTTGTAGTTCGGAATAACACTGAACACCTACCTCGCCCCATGCTAAAACCGTTCCTAGATTGTTTTTTTGACATCGATGTTACCGTTTTCGAACTTCCGTTTTTGACTATACTACATTCGACGGAGTACGGTTCGAAATTTTGATAGTAAACCGAATCAAGCTTGTAATATTGGTCATGTTGGATTGCATAATGCCAAATAAGAGGTCTTCAGTAGTAAGAATCTTTGCAGACAGTAGAACGGTGAAGAACAAAACCTTAAAATATCCACATAACAGTAAGAACATATCCGTGACAATGAAAGAGTATTTTAGAAATTTTATGAAACATTTAAACTTCAAACATAAAGCAAATGAGCAGTAGCTGCAGCACCTACATATTAATCTAGGTAATATTGCACACATTATTTCAGCTTTAATAAAGCTGGTTGTATTTGGCAAACAGTAAATTAAAAATTAGACAGCACTTTGTGCACAGCCTCAGAGGTGTAATAATGTAATCTTGTGTATTGCGTATCCATTGTAGATACATCTGTGGCTTAACCACATCATTTAGCAAGGAAGCGGAGGAATCTTGCAGAGTAGGTGTACTAGCAGTGAAATTGCCAGTTGAGCCAGTGATCGTGTAACTGCACATGAACCTGGCAAAGCCTGGGATCATTCTGTGTAAAGTCTCGGAATAACCAATGCTTGTGCAAACCAAATTCTGTCCATTAATGCATAGAGAGAATAAAAGGAGATGTGCTGAAATTCCTTTTGTCTAGCACTAAAAAGAGGTTGCCTACTGTGAATGCTAATGCTGATTAGGACAGCCTTACACTTGTAATGTATGACTGGTATTGTCTTAGCAATGTCCACATACTTTGCAGGTGGAGTAACGTGTAAAACCTTAAGGCTTGTGACAGGTGCCCTTGACACCAAGCCTGCTTCTGAGGCAAGCTGTTATGTATCGGAATCGTTTCGGTTTTGTGCCGGTCATTACTGGCTACTCTTTGAGTTGACTGTCTGTTCCTTGCCGAACTTTCTTTTTTCTCCAGGAACAACATTCTCTCTCTCTTCAACCCTGTAATTGTGTTATAACAGAGTAAGGGAAACTTGCTGTCACTAGAGGAATACTGCGTTTGCTTCTTTGGGGAGCTTGAGAACTTGATTGCAGTTCCACTTGTCTCACTTATACTATTCTCAATGTGGCTTTTGGATTCTTTTTTCTTCTGCTTTAGTGTGGTTTCTACAGCAGTCAGACTTTTAATATCTCCATCTTGGGACAGTATGGAATTTTGTTTTGCCCTTATTTGTCTATATGTATGTATGTACAGGGCTGACTTTTTTTTTTTCTCTTCTGTCTTGTCAGTTAGTGAAACTGCTGACTTGGTTACCCATGTTTTGAACTTTATATCGGCCAGCTATATACCGACCACAATGATTATTCCTCCATAGGTGGGATATGCATTTCAGTGGTTACAACTGTGGTTGCTGCAATGCTCCTAAAGTCTCTCTCTGTGCCTGTCTGTGCCTGTCTGTCTCTGTGTGCCTCTGTGCTTATCTCTGTGTGTTTGTGCCTGTGTCTCTGTGTGTGCCCTTGTCTCTGTGTCTCTGTCTCACTCTGCCTGTCTCTGTGCTTGTCTGTGTCTTTGTGTGCATGCATCTGCCTGTCTCTTTGTGGTTCTGTCTTTGTGCGCATGCATCTGCTTGTCTCTGTGGGTCCGGTGTGTGTGTGTGTGTGTGTGTGTGTGTGTGTGTGTGTGTGTGTGTGTGTGTGTGTGTGTGTGTGTGTGTGTGTGTGTGTGTCTTGTCCATCTTTGTCTGTGTCTACAATCTGATGTAAATCTTTATTCATTCCTTACTGATAGGACTTCGGTTCCGTCCTCAGAACCAACATGGCTGTTTCCAAGTTTGTGCCAGCCAAAAACTCTCATAGTCTCTCTAGATCTCGTTTGCCGCGTTCCTCGTCAGACGTGCCAAACCTTCTCTCTCAAAGCTAAGTGGAAAATTTGTGTATTTTGTGTAGTTTTTCTCTCAAAACTTGCCCTTTTTAGTCAGTCTCACTAATTTCTCCTCTCGCCTGTAATCTGCTTCTACTTCCTATCCTCTACATTTGGTAGTTAACCTTTTACCATCACTGGTACTCTCCCTCTCTCCTACCTTTGGTAGGCCCTCCCTCTACGACTTGTGGTTTTTCTCGATACCATCGTTGGTACTCTCTCCTTTCCCTCTTATTTCTCTCAAAAAAAAAAAAAATCCTTTCTTTTTTCACTTGTTTTCTTCTTGGTAGTTTCGTTGTCAGTACATTGTCAGAAAAAAGTTAAGTTGGGGTTTAAATAGTGCGACAAGTGTGGGTGAAAGATGCCCATCTCAGATGGTCACGCTCTGTGTGTTTATTGTTTGGGTGTGGACCATATAAATACTTCTTGTGATATCTGCTGTAGTAGTTTTAGTAATTGCACTCTAGCCGAGTGCAAAAACAAACCGATCTTGACAGGTTTAGTCAAAACGCCCTTTTTGAAGGCTCTCTGTGATTGAGGTCTCACCACCTCCTAAACCCAAAAAAAACACTAGGAGAAACAGAGTCACTCAGTTCCTACATCCCCTACCGTTACAGAACTGAGTTGGCACCGAGCTTCTCCAGCGTCCTCGGCGTAGGCAACTTCGGCACCAGGACCTGTGTCATCTCCTTCGGTACCGTCTCTGATGTTGATTCCTATTACGGTTCCAGCTTCAGCACTATCATCTTCAGTGCCGTTCTTGGTCCTTACACTGGCTTTGACCATCCCCAGCCACAGAGCCGATAGCTTATTTGGCTCCACAGACTGCCCTTTTTCGGGGCACCAGTTAGCCCCTTTCTTATAGGTTCATAGGTTGGTACTAGGCTATCAGCCCTAGGGGCCTATACAAGCCTAGCCATAACAATTCCCTGGCTATTTCTTCCCACAGTATTTACTTCCCTGGCCCCCTGTCTAGCAGGGCAACTGACGTGATCCCTAGGGTGAATTTCCTATCTCCCATCCAATCATCAAGGTTCCTTTTGAAGAGGGCCAAAGAGGCACCCTGCTTGACATGTATGGGCAGTCTATTCCAGAGTCTGGTGAGTCTCTGGGTCAGGAACCTATCCCTCCAGCATGTTTTGTTCATTGTGATGACAAGGTTTAGATCCCTGGAGTGTGTGTCTCTAGGGATTGGGACTTTAAGTGTAGCATGTCAACAACTCTGGGTTTGACATGGCCTTGTATGTTAAGCAGAGAGGTGGAGCATTTATAGATGGTCAGCACAGGGCATCTGCTTTAGGCCTGTGATACTTTTAATGAGGTATTGCCTTATTAGGAAAGAGGGAAGTTTCTTTGCTTACCAGTGGGAGTGGGAAGCACTGAGCGGCCTTTTTGTCTGATTTGGTGAAGTTTCAGCCAGAAACTAGTAGTCCATTGGTCGTTTTGGGCCAATTCCTAGCTCCCTTCAGCCCCCTGCTATAAAACACGCTAAACGCGGAGTTCCCACTGTTGCACACAAGAGCAGCGGCGGTTAAACAAGGTTAAACTATTTGGGCCATCTAAATTCCACTCTTCCAATTTTCCCTTAAAACTACCTTCCTCGAGCTATACTGCTGATCTAACCAGCATATCCTATAACTGAAAAGTTCATCTCTACTTGATTCCCAAGTAGACTATTCTCTATCTGTAAAGCCTAGCACTTACTCCTACAGTACTTGCACCTTGATAAAGCACTCTTATTATAGATAGTACCCCACCAGCCTAAAACCCACTTCCCCCGGAGTCCTTTGAAAGTCTCTTTATCTACTACTTCTAGTATGTCGAGGGATCAGTTGCTAGTGTCCTCTCCAGCTCAACTGGTGAACCTGGGAATATTGAGGCAATGTTACAACTGCCTCATGTACACAGACAATCCTCTCCTTCTCCCACAAAACACAAATACATGCGAGAGATGCAACTATACGGCCAAACTGGAGGCTGAGCTCTCTCAACATAGGACTGGCAAGACCAGACAGGAGGAGAAGGTAACCACACACAATACATACCCAGTCACACATGGTACCATCACAACTTCAAATCATACACATACTCACACAAAGACATACTCGGAGGCTCTGATCAAAAATTTACCAAAACAGCAGAGGCCACCAAAGCAGACACCCAAACAACTACCACCTCACGACCCAACACATGCAACACATAGACCACACAGTCAGAGTGTCAAACAGTCACAGCCCTTAAGGCCAAACAAAATGCCAGACACACTTGTCATTGGTGATTCCATAGTCAGACACACTGACGTCCCGCTCACCAGACTGAGTAAAGAGAAGGTCACAGTAAGCTGCCTGTCGGGCGCTAGAATCCGCCACATAACGCAAGCACTCAGGTCTCTCAACAGCAGGTACAAGTACGACTCAGTCATTGTCCACGCTGGTGTCAACGACCTGAGATGTACCTCCTTGGACTACATGAAAAGGGACATCGAGGAGCTCTCTGATTATGTAGCCCAGGCAGGTATGACCCTGACCTTGAGCAGTATCCTACCTTCACCTAGAATGATGCCACAATACAGTGATAAGATGATCAGCTTTAATAATTGGCTTAAATTCTGGTGTCATTCAAAGGGGATCCAATGTCTGTCTGCCTGGGATGACATGCTGGACAAGCCACGCTGCTTCGCAAGGGACGGCTTGCACCTGTCACCCTGGGCTTCCGGATATTGGCAAAGGCTCTTGCCACCCCCATAGTGCCTTTTTAGGCAAGGCTCAAATTCTAAACCTACCACCCTAGAACACCAAAAGGAAAAAACTAAGGGTAATGCTGCTCAATGCCAGAAGTCTCAATCTCAAGATGCACGCACTCGAGGCCCTTCTCAATATGGAGAACATCGATGTCTGTGCTGTGACAGAAACCTGGTTCAAGGCTCCTGAGAGCACCCCAGCACTAACAGGTTTCACCTCATATCATGCGTTCCGGCCCCAAAATCCGGACAACACCAAGAAAGGAGGGGTGTCCATATTCATAAAGGACACCCACACCTCAAGGTTGGTGGCAACGCACGATGCATCGGAGACCATCCAGGTGCAATTAACCATAGGCAAGACTGCTCTGCAATTTGTAGCATGTTACAGGCCACCCTCTCAAACTCAGGAACCTCACATGGCCTTCCTGAAAACATTGGAGGGATAAATGTATCTCCAAACACCATCATACTAGGTGACTTCAACTACCCTAATATAGACTGGGAACACTACTCAAGCCCGAACACTCTAACCCAAAGTTTCCTGGAGTTCATAAACTCAAATGCCATGGAACAACTAGTCACCATCCCCACAAGAGGAGAAAACATACTTGATCTCATCATCACGAACATGGGATCAAAATGTTCAACACCGAAGTATACCCCTCACTGGTGAGAACAGATCATAAACTAATCTCGCTGGAGGACCTCATCACGCCCCCACCTGAACAAAAAAAGACCACAGTGAAAAACTTCTCAAAAGCCGATTTCACACTTCTAAAAACTAGTGTGGTCTCCTTTAAGGCCCCTGAGCCAGTGGTAAACATTACTCAAACCGCTGAATCACTTACAAATGCCTTCTACCAGCACCTACAGGACTGCATGGATCAGGCAATCCCAAACAAAACTAAGACTCTCTGTACCAAAGGCAAGCGTCCAGTCTGGTGGACCCCAGCCATAAACAAGCTCTACAACAAAAGGAGGAAGCTACTACAAGATAGAGCAAAATCCTTGAAAGGTAAGACACCTTTGATCATTATAAGTAAAAAACTAAGAGCTCTCATAAAATCATCCAAGGTAAATTTTGAGAAAAAAATCGCCAAGGAGTCTAAAGAGAATCATAAGGCCTTCTTTTGCTATGTTAGAAACCTGGGAGGAAACTCCCAGATATGCTCAGAATTAGTTCAAAATGATGTGAAAATTACTGAACCTGCACACATTGCCAACATACTGGCTGACAGGTTCAGTGCAAACTTCTCCCCTCCCCAAAAGGAGAGATATCTATTCCAGAGGATTGTAGCCCCCAAACATCTCCAACGCCCAGGTGAGAACTGCCCTCACTAAGGCAAAAAACACAGCATCCATGGGACCGGATGGTGTCCCCGGCTGTGTGCTTCATGAACTCAACGAGGAATTAAACCCACAGTTAGGACAGCTGTTTAATCTTAGCCTCACCTCAGGATACATACCCAAGGAGTGGCGACGGCGACTGTGGTCCCACTTCATAAGGGCGGTGCCTCCACAGACCCTGGAAATTACCGCCCATTAGCTTGACAAGCCTTATCTGCAAAGCCATGGAGAGGATCATAATGGAACTCATAAATAAAGACATAGGGAACTTGCAGACTTTGGATCCAACCCAGTTTGGCTTTGTCAAAGGCAGATCCTGCCTCTTAAACTTGGTTGACTTTTTCGAGACAGTCACCAAGGCCATCGATGAGGGAAAGGCAGTCCATACAGCCTACCTCGACCTGGCAAAGGCCTTCACACAATACCCCACTCAGGTATCATCGAAAAACTCATCAGCTTGAATGTAAACCCATACATCACAAGATGGGTTGCAAACTGGCTAAGTGACAGAACCCACAGGGTCAGAGTTGCTGGAACCATGTCAGACTCAAAGCCTGTCACAAGTGGTGTCCCACAGGGCTCAGTCCTGGGTCCACTCTTGTTCGGCATCTACTTTTCTGAAGTACAAGCAAACACAGGAGGGTTATGGCTGACAAAGTTTGCAGATGACTGCAAACTGGGCCATAGTCGAAAACACATCTGACACAGATATCCTCCAGAAGGGCCTCACAGAAACGGATAACTGGTGCCAGAGCCATGGCCTGAAGTTAAACGCCAAAAATGCATAGTCATACCCTTCGGGAAAAACAAGGTTACCCCTAGCTACCATATAGGTGGCAATCCACTGAGCACAGAAAAAGTCATCAGAGATCTGGGGACCCAGGTTGACAGTAGCCTTCGTTTGACACTCATGTTGCTAAAGTAGTTAGGAAAACCTTCTATATCACCCACCTGATCATGAAGGGATTCACATCTAGATCAAGGGAGGTCATCGTCCCCTGTACTCATCACTCATTAGACCTATGATTGAGTACAATGCCCGTTCGGAATGTATCTGACCAGACACCTGCTGCAGCTTGAAAGGCCCCAAAAGTTCCTCACCAAAAGGATAAAGGGTCTCAAAATATGTCTTATGCTGCCCGACTGAAAGAACTCCAGCTCTATTCAGTCTCATACCGCTTGCTCAGAGGTGACCTGTGCCTGACATATAAGGCCATGTCAAACCCAGATTTGATGAATATGCTTCACCTCAAAAATCTAGATCCCTCAGAACCACAAGGGCGGAGACTTAAACCTTGACACGGTTATAAATAGAACGTGCTGGAGGGACAGATTCATCACCCAGAGACTCCCTATGCTGTGGAACAAAATCCCGGTACATGTGAGGCAGAGCACCTCTCTGGCCTTGTTCAAGAGGAATCTTGACCAATGGATGGGAGATTGCAGATATACCCCAGGGATTACTTCAGTGTCACTGCTTGACAGAGGCACAGCAAAATGATAGGCATAGTTTTTATTCAAACTAAAGGGGTGGCGAAAGCCACATAACTATGGGCTAGGCTTATAAATGCCCTTGGGCAGATAGCCTAGTATGAACCTATGAACCTATTTCTGCGGCCTTTCCAGTTGTTGCAGATGTCTTGAGAGGTACGTACTAAACAGTGCGTTGTATTCTATAATGGGTCTAATGAAGGATGGGTACAGTGCGACAATAACCTCCTTTTTTCTGGATGAGAAGCCCTTATTGATGAGGTGTGCCACATAGAAGGATTTCCTGACTGTTGTGGCCATGTGGTTATCGAAGATGAAACCACTGTCCACATGTGTCCCTAAGTCTCTTATCACACTTTCAGTGTTTAGTGTACTGCCACCTATTTGGTAATTCATGGGTGCATGTTTTTTTCCCAAAGGGGATAACTATACATTTTTAGGCATTGAGCTTGAACTCATGGCTATGGAACGAAACATATGTTTGTGTAAGGCCCTTTTGTAGAATATCCACATCATTTGGGGATTCAATAATGGCTCCCAGTTTGCAGTCATCTGTGAACTTTGTTAGCCAGAGCATGCCAAACAAGAGCAGTCCCAGGACTGAACCCTGACGTACTCCACTTGTCTGGAGCTGGAATTGGAGTCGGCTGCTTTTACAATGTGGATTCTGTCAGTAAGCCAGTTGGCAACCCATCGAGTGATGTAAGGATTAATGCGCAGCTTAGTAAGTTTATCTATGATTCCAGAGTGGGGGATGGTGTCGAAGGCCTTGGCGAGGTCCATATAGGCTGTGTGGACCACCTTACCCTAGTCCACAGCTCTGGAGACTAATTCGAAGAAGCCAGTCAGGTTTCATAGACAAGATCAGCCCTTCACGAACCCAAACTGGGTGAGGTCCAGTGTTTGAAGGTTGCCAATGTTTTTGTATACAAGTTCCATGATAATACGTTCCATATCCTTGCAGATCAGGCTCATCAGACTGATGGGGCTGTAGTTCCCGTGATCCAAGGTGGATCCCCCCTTGTGTAGTGGGATAACTGTAGCTGTGCGTGAAAGACTTGACTCTCCTTAAGCAGCCTCCTATAGATCCACCAGGAGCCTTTCTGAACAAGATATAGTGCGGGTTGTGGACCAGCTTCTGGCAGCTAGGGGACTGCCCACACCAGCTAGGCCTTCCATTCCCTTTGGCACGGAACCCTTCACAGCATACTCACCAGTATATCCTTCTCCGGCCTCTACCCGGGCTCTGAAGATCTCTGTACCGATGACCACCCCGGTGCATACTGTCTCAGCACCAATTGCGGAGTTTCCCCTGTCTGCACCGACCTCCCTTGGTGCATCGGCTCAGTTAGAACTGGTACACTCTCGGAGCAGTGTTCGGGCTGTCGGTACCATAGTACCTAGTCTGGTGCCTATTTTTTCACTGGCCCCATCTGTCCAAGGCTCCAACAGCTTCCTATGCTCTTGGAGCTCCGCACTTGGAGGTGGGCTCCTCAGGGCGGGGTCTGACCCCAGTTCCGAGGTTGTCCTTCTCTGTTCCGGGCTCCCATACCTCCTCGGGCAGGCCTGCTTTCCAGGTGATGGAGAGGGTCCTTGCTTCCACAGGATCAGTCAGCACCAATGGCATCAACACCTGAACCCCCCTCTAGCATGCAGCTGTCCCAACCCCCTACTATAGGATCCTGGGCATGGGAGCCGCAAGACCTTCCCTTGAAGGGAAATTTTTCTCCGGAGTCGTCCTCAGGAGATCCCACTGGGGAGCCACCCCAGAAGAAAAGGTGCAAGAGAAAGCACCTTGATTCTCCGGAGGAATCTATCACTGAGGACACTGATTGCGATGAGGGAGAAGGGTCCCCATGGTCTCCCCCAGACTACGTCTCATTTGTAGACATTCTTGAAATCCTCAAGCAGAGGGGAGACTGGAAGTCCTCTAACACTTCTTCGGAGGAATCTGTGTTCTTGCAGGCTTTCTGTGCCCGGCCATCTACTTCCTGGGTGACCCCCACCTGCAGAGGAGCTTGTAAAGCTGATCGTGCAGCATGCCTGGAAGGCCCCAGATAACGTAGAACCGGTCTCCTGGAGGTCAGACAAAATTTTATCCACCCCTGAAGACCAGCCCAACTGCTGCAAGCAGTTGACAGTTGATTCCTTGATCGTGGCAACAGGCAACAGCCACCAAGAGGGAACTGGCAGAGAAGATAGTTCCACTGCCCATCCCCCAAATGGGGAGTCTCAGGCTATGGACAGACTGGGGAAGTGGACCTATGCTTCAGCAACCTTTGCCATTCGGTCGCTGAACTATCTGGCACACTTCAGTCACCTCCAAAGAGATCTAATTTCTGAAATGTCTACCTCTTTTGTGGGGGTACTGCCTGATGAGGTGCGTGACACTGTTGCCTCGCAGCTAGCTGCCCTAGAATCTGTCTTGAACTCCTTGATGCGTTTGATCTCACACCACCTAGGGGGAAGCTCGAGCTTCCGCATCCGGCATTGTTGTGAGATGTCATGCTTGGATGCATTTGTTTGATTTCGCAGACCCCTTTAAATCTTCTTTCGTCAACGCACCTATTGATGAATCTGCACTTTTTGGTTCCAAAGTTCAAGACACACTAGTACGATGTGAGAAAGATGGAAAGACCTTGTCTGCTGTGGGCATACGTTTTTCCACCCCCCAGAGGTCCTATTCCAGGAAACAGAGTGGAGGGAAATTGTGGTTCAAAAAGTCCCAAGGATCTTTTCGTGACATTAGTGGTGAGCAATCCCCCCCAGGGCAAAGGGCAGCTCATTTGGAAAATGTCCCTTTCGGGACAGAGGGGGTCCATGTAACCAGGGCGCTAGAGATTCCTTCTCCGGCCGACCCTATCAGTGCTTCTGAGCAGCGGCCAGATTGCTTTCCTCTGGAAGCAGTTGGGGGTAGTTTTTCTCTGCACCTACCAGCCTGGCAACTTATTACTACCAATGTTTGGGTGCAGAGAATAATATCCAGAGGCTACCATATCCCTTTCAACTTAACTCCCAGACCCGTCAAACGAATCCCAGATGTGCTACCCAATCAGAGGGAGGTAGCAGCCTTAGAAATAGAAAAGCTGCTAAGGAAGTGTCATCCAGCCAGTCACACCAAACGAGAGGGGATCCTGGTTTTACTCTAGGTTCTTTTTAGTGCCAAAAAAGATGGGACTGGAGACCAATCCTGGATCCCAGCCTATTGAACAAATTTATGAAACCTCAAAAATTCTGGGTAGTCATGGTACAGTCCATTCTCCCTTTTCTAGGGAAGGACAACTGGATGTGCTCTATAGATCTCCAGGACACATATTTCCACATAAAGATGGATCGGCATTCCCGGAGATTTCTCTGCTTCCATCTGGGAGCCAATCACTACCAGTTTAGGGTACTGCCATTCGGTCACTCGACAGCCCCCCAAGTGTTCACTAAATGTATGGCAGTCATAGTAGCTCCTCTTCGACTACAAAGATTCCAGGTAATTGGCTCCTTACTGCCACGACCAGGAATCTTCCAAACCTCAGCCTCTCTTACACTCAAGGCCTTGCTCTCCACTTCGGGATTACGATCAACAAGGACAAATCTCAAATGTCCCCAACAAAAACACTGTAATTTATTGGAGCGATCTTCAACACAACATCCTGTCAAGCTTCCCTCCCTCCTCAGAGGCCATCAGAAATAAGACACCAGATCCAAGCCCTCCTTCCACAGACCTTTGTACCAGCACGCCTTGTACTGCAGCTCTTGAGCTCAGAGGCAGCAGCCATTACCCTAGCATCACTGGCGAGGTTGCACATTCAAATATTTCAGTGGCTCCTTTCTTCACAATGGTCTATCTTAACCCACCCACTTGACCACATGATATGCCTTACAAACCTTTGCAAGAAAGAAATGCTATGGTGGATGAAGCCAGAGTCAAATTGTTGGTATCGACTGTTCTGTCTCCCGCAGCCCAGGGTCACAGTGACCACGGAGAGTTTCCTGTTAGGGTGGGGGGTTGCTTTCCAGGGAACGACTGTCCAAGGCACCTAGTCCCCCATGGAGGCCGATTTGCACACAAATGTCTTGGAATTGAGGGCAGATCTCTTAGTGTTGCAAGCGCTCCATACATCCCTCCCTCCTGGGACCATTGCAATTCAGTCGGACAGTATGTCAGTCGTCTGGTATCTAAACAAGCAAGGCAGAACCAGGTCTTACACCCTGTGTCGGGAAGCCATGAGGATTTGGCACTGAGCAATAGCTTCCACCCGCTGTCTTATAGCAACGCACATTCCCGGGAGTTCCAACCTTATTGTGGACAATCTGAGCAAGAACATCCTGATTCCTCATGAGTGGTCTTTCAATCCTGTAATAGCGGATCGGATCTTCCTCCGTTGGGGCAGGCCTTGCTGCGATCTGTTTGCTTCTCCTCTAAACAACAAATGCATTAGCTACTTTGCCCTGATCCCCCCACAAGGGGAATTGCCGAGGGATGCACGAGTGGCCCCCGGGTCTACTGTATGCCTTTCCCCTCATTCCGAAATTCCTCCAGGAAGCCCAAAAGTTGGGAAGCAAGGTGATCCTCATTGGCCCTTATTGGCCACGTCAAGTCTGGTTTCCTTTCCTATGGCCTCATCTGATTCACAGCCCCTGGATCCTGGATCAATCTCAAGGTCTGCTATCTCACCCTCAGGGACTGATATACCCCAATCTCCACAGCCTCAAGCTCACAGTTTGGTTCCTCCACTTTCGATGATTGCCAGGCTGCCTGATATTTCATCTCCTGTCTCTGTGATTCTTCTGGCTTCACACAAACCTTCCACCAGAATTTATTCTAGTAAATGGTCTAGGTTCTTTACATGGGCTAAAAGATCAGGACATAGACCGGACATAGACCCTTTCTCTATGCCTATTCAAAAGATCCTACAGTACCTGACTACTCTTCTTCATGCAGGAGCGTCAGCATCTACAATTACTGTACATTTAGCAGCTATCGCAAATTTTCATAATGGATTTGATTATTCTTCTGTTATATCACACCATCTGTGCAAAACCTTTTTGAAAGGAGTATTGCATGTTAAACCACCTGTCAAGCCCCCCCCCCATAGAACCCTGGGACTTGACTTTGGCACTTCAGTCGTTAACAAAGCTCTACTTCCGAACCTTCTGATTCATGTGATATAAAATTTTTATCATGGAAGAAACTACTTCTAGTAGCACGTACCTTCAGCAAGAAGAGTATCTGAGTTGCAGGCCTTGAGTGTCAAGAGACCTTAATTGAACTTCCACAGGGATAGAGTGTCCCTTCGTACTGACCCTTCCTTCTTGTCCAAGGTAATTTCTGGATTTTCAGTTAACCAATCTATTGACCTGCCGGTTTTCTTCCTTCAGCATTCTAACAGAGGGGAGTATCTTTTCCACACCCTTGATGTTCATAGGCAGCTTCATTTTTATTTGGAAAGAACTAAATCTTTCATGAAAACGGATCAATTGTCTGTGGCCTTTATGGGACCCAGACTGGATAAACCTGTTTCCAGAGTGACTCTATCCTCCTGGCTTAAAAACGTCATTACCTTCATATCAGAATAAACTATCATTACCTTCCAGAGTAAAGGCTCATTTTACTAGATAGATAGCTACTTTTGTGGCTTTTCATTCTAGAGCCTCTATGTATGATGTCTGTGCAGCAGCCAGTTGGGCAAGACCACATGCCTTTATCATTCATTCTAAATTGGATTTGGCGTCCAGGGGATGAGCATCTTTTGGTTCTATGGTGCTCGGGAATATCCTTCCTTAGGGCCACCCAGGACTGAAGTAGCTGGGGACTCAGTCCTATCAGTAAGGAGTGAATAAAGATTTACAACATCAGATAAAGAAGTTATGTCTTAACATAACATTCCATCTGTGTTGTAGATCTTTATTCATTCTTTACTTCCTGCCCTCCTTACCCCTGCCTGGACTCCTGGTGGACTTTAGGAACTCCTGGTTGTTATTTTCTCAGACAGAGCCTCCTCCTGTCTCTCTTACTATCTCTCTAATATAGGGGTGGGCAAACTCAATCTGAAGAGACTACGAGAGGGCTATTATGGGTAAGTCTTAGCTGAGAGTTTTTGGCTGGCGTGAGCTTGGAAACGGCCGTGTCTGTTCCAAGGACGGAACCGAAATCCTATCAGTAGTGAATGAGTAAAAATCTACAACACAGATGAAATGGTATGGTAAGACATAACTACTTTTTTTTTCTACTCCTGCTAAATTTATTCAACACTTTTAATGGAAATATTACTTGTTGGCAAGAACACCTTGTCAAAAGGCATTCTATTCTTGCTGAAGTACTAGGGCTGAGAAAGTGAGTATGTTTTTCATGTTTTTTTTTTCTTGAGCTGTAAATTTTGAAGACTGTGGAAGACGTTTACAAAGCAAACGTAAAACGGGAAATTACAGGTCAGAAAAACAAAAGCAAAACATACTGCAGATAAGGTAGATAATGAGGAAATCCTACTGATGGAGCTGTGCATACCTGCTTCAAGTTGCATGGTTGTGGTTTCTGTTTACCTTGCTGCTGTTTTTTCCCTGTTCTTCGAGTCTGCCTCACTTCCCACTGAGACATTAAGCTAAAAGTTTCTATAATCCTAATTATAAAAACAAAACAGTGTAAGAAACTTCTCTGTGTGGAAGATTTTCGGTCCATATATTTCTAGTTAATCACTGTATATTAATCCGATCAGACAATAGTAGTAGAAGTAGCGAACGTAAACTAAAGCGATCTTTGTTAACAATAGGTTATAAAAATAGAAATTGATTTTTACATGCAAAATGTATATGTATATATTTGTATATATTTTTTGATTGCCAAATGAACGAAGGTTGATATATTTCCAGCCATGTAGTATATTGTCCTGGATAAAATCACAGACTTAATAATCTACTTAATAATTTGGTTAAATAAGAGGTACCACATCATTTTAAATTTTATTTAAAGTACATAAGGGTTATATATTATTATGACAGCTACTAGGTAAGGCAGGACCAGCTCAATGTGAATTTAACATGTGTACCAATAACACTTTGTTTCACAGCACAATAAACCACTCCCATGCCTGATAAAAAGTGTGTGTATGTATATATATATATATATATATATATATATATATATATATATATATATAGGAAATTATTACTCTGTTTTTGTTTTACTTGGATCGCTTGTCTGTGTACATAATAAAGGATTTTCGACTGGAAACAGACTGCCTGCCTTGCTTGGATTACTTTCGAATACTTAGTAATGCTGTACAATTATATATTTTCTATTATTACTTTTTGTTTTGTTTTGACTTAAGACGAGTTTACGTTCACTACTTCTACTACTATTGTCTGATCTGATTAATATACAGTGATAAACTAGAAATATATGGACTGAAAATCTTCCACACAGAGAAGTTTCTTACACTGTTTTGTTTTTGGACCCACTACACTTTAGTGGGTTGTTTTGAGACTTCGGGGATACCACAGAGATTACTTGTTTTATAATCCTAATTATAGAATGAGCTTCAGTTTGAAAATTTTCTCCAACCATTCTACCATTCTGTTGTGTTTTTAAAAGGCTGTCTGTCTGTCTTCTGCCCTTTATGGTAATCTGAATTTGAAGGTCCTTCCCTGCCTTCTTTCATTTCTATTGTCTGTTGTGTAACCTGTTTAAGTACTTTCCCACCAATCTGTCTTCCATATATCCATAAATCTGTGTGCCTGCCCAGTAAACCATTGTTGCATTTGAGTAAACCTCCCTTACTACAAATTTTCTCCTATCCATTTTTCCAGAGCTCTCATCTGCTTGGTGCCCTCACTCTGAGGTGGTCCTGAGATAATCCGGCTCCATCTTTGGTAGATAAGAGATTTATTTTATTGTTTTGCACGCCCATTAACTGTTTACAGTGCTACTGCTTTATTTTAGTTTGATGTGTTGATTTTTGCCTTTAAATCATTGTAAAGATCTGTCATACTTGAAATTGTCTTGTTTTTTAGCATTACGCTCACAAGCAATCTTTTTTGGTATTACATTGAGGTTAGCCGTGCTCTGTACAAACACAAATGCTCAAAGTAATTTTTATCTGTAAAACTTCCTTTAGAACCAAGTCTTGTAACTTAGTGTGGCTAAAATAAAGCCATTGCGTGGAGACAAGATTAGAGCAGCTAGTTTGCACATTATACAGCACTACTGACAAATCTTAGCACAGTCTAATAACCTAGTGTAGTGCCAAACCCCAGAGACCACACAAGGACCTCTGGATAACCCAGTCCAGTAGTCCACCCAAATATTTGTATGGATATGGATATGCAATTTCGAAACATCACCATAACTACCTTGGTAGATATGATATCCTAACATAATTTACCAATTGTCTCATATTCACAGACGACAATTTAATCCTTAAAGAAACAAAACACAGTGTGCAAGAGATGTACATAAACAGTTTCAATGGAAGGAAAAATCTCTCTTACAAACAAGGTTAAGAACACACACACGCACACACACGTATGCACACATGCAGACCGTTATATCGAAGCACTAAAAAGATATTTTATTTTCGGACGCACATACCCACCTGGGAAAGGCTGGCACAACTTCCCCACTGTGCCACCTCCACCCAAACTATCAGGTAGATCTGCCAACAGAATACCCAAAACCAATTAAGGCACCTACAAGGGTACCCAGTTACACTTATTAAAATTAATACTTATACATATGGTAGTGTTTAACCAAACAGCAAGATTTCAGGAATGTGGAGCCACTAAATAAATGCAAGTACTCTCAAAAGTTAAATATTTTTCTAAAAGACCAGCCATAATGAAAGTTTAGATAGAATATTAATAATAAAAAAATAAAAATGGTGAATATTTATTTACAATAAACACAATTTTAATAACAGGAATATAAAAAACAACACAGAAGGGCAGACTCTGAGAGATGCAGGGAAAAAAAAAAAAAACATTTGGCTTATCTCGTTATATTTTTCTAACTGACTGAAGAATTACTGTTCCCTAGTTATTTACTAATGCAAGGCCAGATGCACGTGGATGAGTTTTTGTCATGTTCAAAAGTGGACTGCACACCTCGCATCTCTCAGTAGTATTCAAATACAATTTCAGTGCTGGCTATAGAAAGACACCACAATCTGTTCACCTGACTCTGGTTCCCACACTACTGTCTCACTAGAAAGTGAGCCAGGATCTGGCACTGATGTCTCACAATACACATATAGAACTTTAGCAAAGGTTTTTTACAGCATCTGGAGACTAAAACAATTCAACACTACACCTTTCATGCAGAAACTAAAAAGCCATTCTCTGGCACCCCATAGTAACACTTAGTTCACCACTAAGGACAGCAGAGCAGGATCCTAGCCCAGGATTTTCACAGACATTGCATCTCTGGCTGCATTCAGACCTGTGGGATAAAATCGTTATTGCCTAAATCAAGGCATTTAAATTTAATTTTAGACTGTTTTTTCTTAACGTTGGGTGGGCTGAGCTTAACCCCTTCCCTTCCATATCCTCAGTTAAAATGTATACATTTCATCAGTTACAGCAATACAGTCTGAATTACATGTATATTTCTTTTCTGTCCAGCAGGACCACCTGTTACATTTTTAACACAAGCATCTGTACAAATCAGTTTGATATTCAAATGACATATAAATCTTTAGAAAACTCCAGCTAGCTATGCTGGCATATGTTACACATGCACTGCTCTATTCCCCCTGGCACAGCTGGCACTGTCTCACATCATTACATTTCTTCCCCCCTTTGAAGATTCAAACTAGATGTTCTTCAGCTCACATTGCTGCAGTCCTTACACTTGGGTAGTCCGCTGTCCTCGGTCGGCCCGAATATCAAAGATAAGGCTGACGTCGGTCAAGGCGCATTTGACTGACATCAGGACGTCAGGGTACAAATGCGCATGACCGACGTCATATCCTCAGTCTTTTTTGCCGCATGGTCCGATGCAGAAGCAGCATTGCAAGTGCCGGTTGGCGTTCTGAGATTTTTCGATTTCGAAGTTTCAGACCGAGTTCAAAGTTGGCTAAGTACCCCGTTGGGGAATATTTTAGTTTTTTCTTGCCTCAGGGATTTACTGGATGTCAGAAAAAGTCAATAATTGCATTTCTTGTGGGAAACAGATACCGCATAGAGATTATCATACTTTGTGTATTCCTTGCTTAGGGCCTGAGCACGACGTTGTTGGCTGTCGCTCTTGTGCTAGATTTAATAAATGCACTATAAAGAGAAGGTTGGATTGTGCAAGGTTAGTCTTTGGGAAGCGGTGCAATTATAACATGCCGTCGGATGCTCCGACGCCCGCTTCTTCGAAGAAGCGCAAGGACAAAGCAGTTAAGCCTAGGCTAGAAGAACCGTCTGTACCGGACGAAGGTTCTTTAGAGGTGTCGGTGGAGCCGGTGGCTCCACCGGAGGTTTCTTTGTGTTCCCAGGGTGAGACTTTATTATTGCAAGATGTGGCCTCTCAGGAGGCAAGTCAGGCTGAGGGGGCTTCTCAGGTTACTATACTCCCCTCCCTTCCTAGGGTGGCTAGGCCCTCTCCTTCTGTTTCAAAGGCTTCTCCCAGGGGCAGGCCAGGTTTAGCTTCAGTTGGTGTTACCCCTAGCTCTTCAGGAACTGTGCCCAAGAAGCATATGCTTAAAATGGCAGAAGATTTGATTACTTTGATTAGGGTTCTATGCCCCTCCTGATAAGAGACCTAGGATGGAGCCTGAGCCTGGGGGTTTTGAGCAGGCTTCAGATGTTTCAGAGTCTTCGGCTGAAGACTTGCAGGAGTACTCTCCTTATTCTGATTCTGATGTGGATGAATCTACTCCTTCTGCTTCTCCTCCTGAGGATTTTTCTTTTTCAGAAACTCTTCATTCCATGAGGGAGCATTTTAAGTGGGAAGGTCAAGACTTCTCTGATTCCAGGAAAAGGCTTAGGGAATTTTTGTTTTACCCCAGCATAGGCCTTTGGCTATACCTCCTGTTTTGGATGTAGTGGGAGATGTTTTTTCAGAGGCTTCTCTTAATCCTGATTCTTTGCCTCCTGCTCCTGTTAAGCCGGATAGGTATTACAGGGTGCCTGAAGCTCATAAGTATCTTTTTAAGAGTCCTAGGGCAGACCCAGAAACTGTTAGCCAGGGGCCTAAAGGTGTTAAGGCTTCTGTTGTAAAGAATCCGGTTCCTGCAGACAAAGAGGCTAGGGCCTTGGATAGATGGGGAAGGAAAGTTTATACTTCTTCCACTCTTGCTATGAGGGCTTTGAATTGCCAGTTTCACATGTTGAAATACCAAAACTATCTCCTTTCACAATTGAAGTCTAAGGTTGATGCTCTGGCAGTAGGTATTGATTGTAAAGAGTTGCAAGATTTAGTACATGTTTCTGAACAGGTGGGTAAGCATTCTTTGCAATGTGGTTTTGATGCTGTACAGGCCTCGTCTAGGGTGGCTGCTACTGGGTCAGTTCTTCGCAGGCACGCCTGGCTAAGGGATCAAAATTTGTCTGAACATGTTAAAACAAGGATTTTAGATGCTCCTTTACAATCTGACGTGTTGTTTGGTCCTCCTGTTGAGGCAGTTTTAAAGAAAATGGAAGACAAGGCTAAGTCTATGCAGACTGTTAAATATTTTTTGCAGGTCCAGCCTCCAAAGTTTAGTAGAAATTGGCCTACTAAGGGGTGGACGTATCCTTCTTATGATTCCCAGTCTAGGGGTAGATCTAGACGTGGTAGGGGCAGAGCTCAGGGCTCTTTCAGGCCTAGAACAGGAGTTCTCCTGCACAGTCTTCGGGTGAGGGCAGGGGTCAGTCCTTTCGTAAACAGACCCAATGACCTACCTTTTCAGCTGCCAGAGCCTTCTCGTCTGGCAGCACCTTTGGGAGGAAGGTTGGCACTTTTCAAAGAAAATTGGAGTTTAATTACCCAAGACAGATGGGTATTGGATATCATACACCACGGTTACAGGTTTTATTTCCATACCTTGCCTCCTTTCAAAGGCATGCCAGACGTTCCTCCTCAACAAAGAATAGAGGCTCACAGGCAAGTTTCTCTGTTACTCCAAATAGGGGCCATACAGCCGGTTCCTATGCCAGAGGTGGGCCTGGGATTTTATTCTCGCCTGTTCCTAGTACCAAAGAAGGGGAACACGTGGAGACCAATTTTGGATTTATCTACCCTCAACACTTATCTGGACATTCCCAAGTTCAAAATGTTGACGTTACAGCAGCTTTTACCTCTGCTGGGCAAAGATCATTGGATGGTAACTTTGGATCTCAAGGAGGCTTACCTTCATGTTCCTATCAGACTGAGTTGCAGGAAGTATCTGCTTCGAGCTGGGACTTCTCACTATCAGTTCTCTGCATTGCCCTTTGGCTTATCTACTGCCCAGAGTGTTCACAAAAGTTCTGGCTCCAGTGATAGCTTTCTTCAGGCTAAAAGGAATACAGATCTATCCTTATTTGGACGACTGCCTGATTCTGGCTCAAGGAAGGAAGAGCTTCTTCATCATTTGGAATATGTGATAGCAGTGCTAAGATGCCTGGGGTATTCTGTGAACGAAATAAAGTCCAGTCTAGTACCCTCTCAGGACATGTGCTTTCTGGGTGTGAGACTGAATACAGCATCCCAGATGGCATTTTAACCCCGGACAAACAAAAGAGTCTATCCCTTTACTTCCATCAGCTATCTCATCAGTCCGGCTGACTGCAAGGACAGTCCTTCAAGCCTTAGGGTTCATGGCATCTTGTATTCTGGTGCTTCCCAATGCCAAACTGCATATGAGGAAGCTGCAATGGTATCTCAAAAATGTATGGACACAGCACTGCCAGGATCTAGACACTGTCATTCAAATAATACCTTGCATTCAAAAGGAATTTTTGTGGTGGGCTCAGGAATGTCACCTAAACAAGGGACTCTCTGACCCGCCAGAGGCGAGTCAGATTTTAACGACAGATGCCTCAGACAAAGCTTGGGGAGCTCATCTAAATGGAAAGTGGATACAAGACAAGTGGCCTGCCAGACTACAACATCTACATATCAACCTGAAGGAGATGTTAGCAGTCCAGTTTGCATTAATAGCTTTCAAGGATTTACTTCTTCCAGGGCAGGTGTTGATTCTAACAGACAACACAACTGTCATGTGGTACATCAACAAGCAAGGGGAACATTCTTATCCTCTATGCAGGCAAGCAATGATTTTGTGGGAGACTGCTCTCAGTTTACAGCTCAATCTTCAGGCAAGGTTTCTGCCAGGAGCACAGAACTCCTTAGCAGATGTGTTGAGCAGACAAATTATGGATCCCCACGAGTGGAAATTGGATCCTCATGTATTTCAGAAATTGACAGTGTCATGGGGAACTCCAGACATAGATCTGTTCGCTTCTCCACTAAACCATCAGCTGCCAAAGTTTTGCACAAAAAGGTTTCATCCCACAGCTTGGAAAGTGGATGCTTTTTCTTTCAATTGGAGCAATCTTCATGTGTATGCCTTTCCTCCTCTGCCTCTCCTCCCAAAGGTACTTCTAAAGGTCAGACAGGACAAGCCAAGGATGATTTTAATAGCTCCGGATTGGCCTCGACAGCACTGGTACCCATTACTGAGAAGTCTGGTACGGAAGCCTCCATGGCCTTTGCCTTCGATTCCACACCTGTTGTCACAGGAGGACAGCCATTTGCTGAATGTCAAACTTCACTCTCTTCACCTAACGGCCTGGCATATTCTGTTTTGAACCATAGAGGGTCTCAACTTCCACAACAAGTTTTGAATGTGATTTTGGAAGCTAGAAGGCCTAGTACAAGGAAAGTGTACGCAGATAAATGGAAGAGATTTTTATTTTGGAGTGCAGCAAAGATTTTGATGTTTCTGAGCCTAATTTGAGTGTGGCTCTTCAATATCTTACTGAGTTACTGGACAAAGGTTTGTCTTTCTCTTCTATTAAGGTTCATGCTGCAGCAATTTCGGCTCACTATGATTGTGTCCCACCATTGTTTTCTCATCCTTTGTTCAAGCAATTTCTTAGAGGGGCAAAGAATATAAGACCCCCACGAAGAGCTCCTACTCCCGCTTGGGATCTCAATTTTGTGTTGGAGAAACTCACTCTACAACCTTTTGAGCCTGCAGCTACTTCTGAGTTGAAATATTTATCATGGAAGACTGCTTTTTTGTTGGCAATTACCTCTGCAAGAAGGGTTTCTGAATTGCAGGCCCTTATGGCGGTTGAGCCTTTCTTGATTTTCCATAAGGATAGGGTATCATAGGTTCATAGGTTCATAGGTTCATACTAGGCTATCTGCCCGAGGGCATTTACAAGCCTAGCCCATCGTTTTGTGGCTTAGGCCACCCCTTTAGTATGGGGAACTATACCCATTATTTTTCTGTGCCTCTGTCGAGCAGTGACACTGAGGTAATCCCTGGGGTATATCTGCGATCTCCCATCCATTGGTCAAGATTTCTCTTGAACAAGGCCAGCGAGGTGCTCTGCCTCACATGTACCGGGATTTTGTTCCACAGCATAGGGAGTCTTTGGGTGATGAATCTATCCCTCCAGCACGTCCTATTAATAGCCGTGTCAAGGATTAAGTCTCCCGGCCCTTGTGGCTCTGATGGATCTAGATTTTTTGAGGTGAAGCATATTCATCAAATCTGGGTTTGACATGGCCTTGTATGTTAGGCAAAGGTCACCTCTGAGCGGTAGCGACTGAATAGAGCTGGAGTTCTTTCAGTCGGGCAGCATAGGACAGATTTTTGAGACCCTTTATCCTTTTGGTGAGGAACTTTTGTGGCCTCTCCAGCTGCTGCAAGTGTCGGGTCAGATACATTCGAATGGGGCATTGTACTCAATCATTGGTCTGATGAGTGATGAGTAAAGGGAGACTATGACCTCCCTTGATCTAGATGAGAATCCCTTCATGATAAGGTGGGCAATGTAGAAGGTCTTCCTAACTACTTTAGCTACATGGGTGTCGAATGACAGACTACTATCAACCTGGGTCCCCAGGTCCCTGATAACTTCTTCTGTGCTCAGTGGATTGCCACCTATTTGGTAGCTAGGTAACCTTGTTTTTCCGAAGGGTATGACTATGCATTTTTGGCATTTAACTTTAGGCCGTGGCTCTGGCACCAGTTATCCGTTCTGTGAGACCCTTCTGAAGGATATCTGTGTCAGATGTGTTTTCTACTATGGCCAGTTTGCAGTCATCTGCAAACTTTGTCAGCCATAACCCTCCTGTGTTTGCTTGTACTGAAAAGTAGATGCCAAACAAGAGTGGGCCCAGGACTGAGCCCTGTGGGACACCACTTGTGACAGGCTTTGAGTCTGACATGGCGCCAGCAGCTCTGACCCTGTGGGTTCTGTCACTCAGCCAGTTTGCAACCCATCTTGTGATGTATGGGTTGACATTTAAGCTGATGAGTTTTTCAATGGTACCGGAATGGGGTATTGTATCAAGGCCTTAGCCAGATCGAGGTAGGCTGTATGGACTGCCTTTCCTCATCAATGGCTTTGGTGACTGTTTCAAAAAGTCAACCAAGTTTAAAGGCATGATCTGCCTTTGACAAAGCCAAACTGGGTTGGATCCAAAGTCTGCAAATTCCCTATGTCTTTATTTATGAGGTCCATTATGATCCTCTCCATGGCTTTGCAGATAAGGCTTGTCAAGCTAATGGGCCGGTAATTTCCAGGGTCGGTGGAGGCACCGCCTTTGTGAAGTGGTACCACAGTTGCAGTCGCCACTCCTGGGTAATGATCCAGAGGTAAGACTTTGATTAAACAGCTGTCCTAGCTGTGGGTTTAATTCCTCATTGAGTTCATGGAGCACACAGCCGGGACACCATCAGGTCCCATGGATGCTGTGTTTTTGCTTTGGAGAGAGCAGTTCTCACTTGGGCGCTGGAGATGTTTGGGGGCTGCAATCGTTTGGTATAGATATCTCTCCTTTTGGGGGGGGAGAAGTTTGCACTGAACCTGTCAGCCAGTATGTTGGCAATGTCTGTAGGATCAGTAATCTTCACATCATTTTGAACTAGCTCTGAGCATATCTGGGAGTTTCCTCCCAGGTTTCTAACATAGCTAAAGAAGGCCTTATGATTGTCTTTTGAGTCTTTAGCTATTTTTCTCTCGAAATTTGCTTTGGATGATTTTATGAGAGCTCTTAGTTTTTACTTATAGTGATCAAGGGTGTCTTACCTTTTAAGGATTTTGCTCTATCTTGTAGTAGCTTCCTCCTTTTGTTGTAGAGTTTGTTTATGGCTGGGGTCCACCAGACTGGATGCTTGCCTTTGGTACAAAGAGTCTTTGTTTTGCTTGGGATTGCCTTATCCATGCAGTCCTGCAGGTGCTGGTAGAAGGCATTTGTAAGTGATTCAGCGGCTTGAGTACTGTTTTCCGCTCGGGGCCTTAAAGGAGACCACACTAGTCTTTAGAAGTGTGAAGTCGGCTTTTGAGAAGTTCTTTACTGTGGTCTTTTTATTTCAGGTGGGGTGGGATGAGGACCTCCAGCGAGATTAGTTTGTGGTCTGATCTCACCAGTGAGGGGTACACCTCCGGTGTTGAACATTGTGCTCCCATGTTCGTGATGATGAGATCAAGTATGTTATCTCCTCTTGTGGGGATGGTGACTAGTTGTTCCATGGCATTTGAGTTTATGAATTCCAGGAACTTTTGGGCTAGGGTGTTTGGGCTTGAGTAGTGTTCCCAGTCTATATTAGGGTAATTGAAGTCACCTAGTATGATGGTGTTTGGTGATACATTTATCCCTCTAGTGTTTTCAGGAAGGCCATGTGAGGTTCCTGAGTTTGTGAGGGTGGCCTGTAACATGCTACAATTTGCAGAGCAGTCTTGCCTATGGTTAATTGCACCTGGATGGTCTCCGATGCATCGTGTTGCCACCAGTCTTGAGGTGTGGGTGTCCTTGATGAATATGGATACCCCTCCTTTCTTGGTATTGTCCAGATTTTGGGGCGGAACGCATGATATGAGGTAAAACCTGATAGCCGGGGTGCTCTCAGGAGCCTTGAACCAGGTTTCTGTCACAGCACAGACATCGATGTTCTCCATACTGAGAAGGGCCTCGAGGCGTGCATTTTGAGATTTAGACTTCTGGCATTGAGCAGCATTACCCTTAGTTTTTTCCTTTTTGTGTTCTAGGGTGGTAGGTTTAGAATTTGAGCCTTGCCTAAAAAGGCACTATGGGGTGGCAAGAGCCTTTGCCAATATCCGAATCCCAGGGTGACAGGTGCAAGCCGCCCCTGCAGCTGGCTTGTCCAGCATGTCATCCCAGGCAGACAGACACTGGATCCCCTTTGAATGACACCAGTGTTTAAGCCAATTGTTAAAGCTGATCATCTTATCTCTGTATTGTGGCATCATTCTTGGTGAAGGTAGGATACTGCTCAAGGTCAGGGTCATACCTGTCTGGGCTACATAATCAGAGAGCTCATCAATGTCTCTTTTCAAGTTGTCCAAGGAGGTACGTCTCAGGTCGCTTACACCAGCGTGGACAATGACTGAATCATATTTGTACCTGCTGTTGAGAGACCTGAGTGCTTGCGTTATCTGGCGGATTCTAGCCGACAGGCAGCTTACTGTGACCTTCTCCTTACTCAGTCTGGTGAGCGGATCGGCAGTGTGTCTGACTATGGAGTCACCAATGACTAGTGAGTCTGGCATTGTGTTTGGCCTTAAGGGCTGTGACTGTTTGACACTCTGACTGTGAGGTCTATGTGTTGCAGGTGTTGTGTTCTGAGGTGGTGGTTGTTTGGGTGTCTGCTTTGGTGGCCTCTGCTGTTTTGGTAGATTTTTGATCAGAGCCTCCGAGTATGTCTTTGTGTGTTTATGTGTATGATTTGAGGTTGTAATGGTAATATGTGAGACTGGGTCTATAGTGTGTGTGGTAACCTTCTCCTCCTGACTGGTCTTGCCAGTCCTATGTTGAGAGAGCTCAGCCTCCAGTTTGGCCGTAGTTGCATCTCTGCATGTATTTGTGTTTTGTGGGAGGAGGAGAGGGTTGTCTGGTACATGAGGCAATTGTAACATTGCCTCAATATTCAGGTTCACCAGCTGAGCAGGAGAGGACACTAGCAACTGATCCCTCGACATGCTAGAAGGAATAGACAAAAAACTTTAAAAAGATTCCGGGGACGTGGGTGACCGAGAAATGGGGGTTGCCTTTTGGGGTACTATCTATGACAAGAGTGCCGTATCAAGGTAATAAGTACTGTAGGAGCAAGTGCTACGTTTAACAGATAGAGAATAGTCTACTTGGAGTCAAGTAGAGATGATCTTTTAATTATAGGATACTGATTAGATCAGTAGTATAGTTCGAGGAAGGTAGTTTTAAGGGAAAATTTGAAGAGTGGACTTTAGGTAGCCCGAATAGTTTAAACCTGCTTAACCGGGCGCTGCCCTAGTGTGCAACAGTAGCAACTCAATCGGCTAAATCGGCTAAAGCGTGCTTTATAGCAGGGGCTGGATAAGACAGGAAATGACCCAAATTGGCCACAAACCACAAGTCACTGCCCTAAACCACTCCTCCGAGGACAAATGAAGGAGTTATGGAAATGACCCCTAGTGGCCAATAAAACTACAGTTTCAAGTCAGTAACCACCTCTCCGGGGCAGGGAAGCTGCTCAATGTTAGTCACTCCCACTGATAAACACAGAGACCCTCCTTCAGCCCAAGCAAAATGGCCTCACAGAAACTTTCAAACAGTTCAGGAACAGCAAGCCTGTAACTGAACTTTTTAACTCTCAGAAAAGTGGGAAAAAGCAAGATTTTTTTGTTTTGTTTTTACAGAGATAGCAGAGGTTCACAAGTAATATCAAGTTATAACAGTGCAGTAAATGACCCCACACAAGAGTGCTAGGTCAAGGACAGAAAATATGCAAGTTTTAAGAAAAACGATTTAAAATTAAGTGCAAACAGGAAATTCAGCAAACAGCTTTTGGTTGTGCTCTAAATACAGCTACTAATACAGAAATCAAGTTTAACAAGCCAGAAAATGCTCAAGCTAGGCAGCTATGCAGAAAAACTTAGCAAATAAACAGAGAAAAAATACTTAAAATCTCAAAAGTGGCTCCCTTCTTCTCTCAGCGTTTTCCTCTTGGAGGGTGCTTCACCAACAGCCAACAAGCCTGAAAAGACGCTCAAACCACGAGGCAACTAGGTTTTAAGAGAGGAAGATGAAGGAGTTATGGAAATGACCCCTAGTGGCCAATAAAACTACAGTTTCAAGTCAGTAACCACCTCTCCGGGGCAGGGAAGCTGCTCAATGTTAGTCACTCCCACTGATAAACACAGAGACCCTCCTTCAGCCCAAGCAAAATGGCCTCACAGAAACTTTCAAACAGTTCAGGAACAGCAAGCCTGTAACTGAACTTTTAACTCTCAGAAAAGTGGGAAAAAGCAAGATTTTTTTGTTTTTGTTTTTACAGAGATAGCAGAGGTTCACAAGTAATATCAAGTTATAACAGTGCAGTAAATGACCCCACACAAGAGTGCTAGGTCAAGGACAGAAAATATGCAAGTTTTAAGAAAAAACGATTTAAAATTAAGTGCAAACAGGAAATTCAGCAAACAGCTTTTGGTTGTGCTCTAAATACAGCTACTAATACAGAAATCAAGTTTAACAAGCCAGAAAATGCTCAAGCTAGGCAGCTATGCAGAAAAACTTAGCAAATAAACAGAGAAAAATACTTAAAATCTCAAAAGTGGCTCCCTTCTTCTCTCAGCGTTTTTCCTCTTGGAGGGTGCTTCACCAACAGCCAACAAGCCTGAAAAGATGCTCAAACCACGAGGCAACTAGGTTTTAAGAGAGGAAGATGAAGGAGTTATGGAAATGACCCTAGTGGCCAATAAAACTACAGTTTCAAGTCAGTAACCACCTCTCCGGGGCAGGGAAGCTGCTCAATGTTAGTCACTCCCACTGATAAACACAGAGACCCTCCTTCAGCCCAAGCAAAATGGCCTCACAGAAACTTTCAAACAGTTCAGGAACAGCAAGCCTGTAACTGAACTTTTTAACTCTCAGAAAAGTGGGAAAAAGCAAGATTTTTTTTTGTTTTGTTTTTACAGAGATAGCAGAGGTTCACAAGTAATATCAAGTTATAACAGTGCAGTAAATGACCCCACACAAGAGTGCTAGGTCAAGGACAGAAAATATGCAAGTTTTAAGAAAAAACGATTTAAAATTAAGTGCAAACAGGAAATTCAGCAAACAGCTTTTGGTTGTGCTCTAAATACAGCTACTAATACAGAAATCAAGTTTAACAAGCCAGAAAATGCTCAAGCTAGGCAGCTATGCAGAAAAACTTAGCAAATAAACAGAGAAAAATACTTAAAATCTCAAAAGTGGCTCCCTTCTTCTCTCAGCGTTTTTCCTCTTGGAGGGTGCTTCACCAACAGCCAACAAGCCTGAAAAGACGCTCAAACCACGAGGCAACTAGGTTTTAAGAGAGGAAGATGAAGGAGTTATGGAAATGACCCCTAGTGGCCAATAAAACTACAGTTTCAAGTCAGTAACCACCTCTCCGGGGCAGGAAGCTGCTCAATGTTAGTCACTCCCACTGATAAACACAGAGACCCTCCTTCAGCCCAAGCAAAATGGCCTCACAGAAACTTTCAAACAGTTCAGGAACAGCAAGCCTGTAACTGAACTTTTTAACTCTCAGAAAAGTGGGAAAAAGCAAGATTTTTTTTGTTTTGTTTTTACAGAGATAGCAGAGGTTCACAAGTAATATCAAGTTATAACAGTGCAGTAAATGACCCCACACAAGAGTGCTAGGTCAAGGACAGAAAATATGCAAGTTTTAAGAAAAACGATTTAAAATTAAGTGCAAACAGGAAATTCAGCAAACAGCTTTTGGTTGTGCTCTAAATACAGCTACTAATACAGAAATCAAGTTTAACAAGCCAGAAAATGCTCAAGCTAGGCAGCTATGCAGAAAAACTTAGCAAATAAACAGAGAAAAATACTTAAAATCTCAAAAGTGGCTCCCTTCTTCTCTCAGCGTTTTTTCCTCTTGGAGGGTGCTTCACCAACAGCCAACAAGCCTGAAAAGACGCTCAAACCACGAGGCAACTAGGTTTTAAGAGAGGAAGATGAAGGAGTTATGGAAATGACCCCTAGTGGCCAATAAAACTACAGTTTCAAGTCAGTAACCACCTCTCGCGGGGGCAGGGAACCTGCTCAATGTTAGTCAGTCCCACTGATAAACACAGAGACCCTGCTTGAGCCCAAGCAAAAATGGCCTCACAGAAACTTTCAAACAGTTCAGGAACAGCAAGCCTGTAACTGAACTTTTTAACTCTCAGAAAAGTGGGAAAAAGCAAGATTTTTTTTTGTTTTGTTTTTTACAGAGATAGCAGAGGTTCACAAGTAATATCAAGTTATAACAGTGCAGTAAATGACCCCACACAAGAGTGCTAGGTCAAGGACAGAAAATATGCAAGTTTTAAGAAAAAAGCGATTTAAAATTAAGTGCAAACAGGAAATTCAGCAAACAGCTTTTGGTTGTGCTCTAAATACAGCTACTAATACAGAAATCAAGTTTAACAAGCCAGAAAATGCTCAAGCTAGGCAGCTATGCAGAAAAACTTAGCAAATAAACAGAGAAAAAATACTTAAAATCTCAAAAGTGGCTCCCTTCTTCTCTCAGCGTTTTTTCCTCTTGGAGGGTGCTTCACCAACAGCCAACAAGCCTGAAAAGACGCTCAAACCACGAGGCAACTAGGTTTTAAGAGAGGAAGATGAAGGAGTTATGGAAATGACCCCTAGTGGCCAATAAAACTACAGTTTCAAGTCAGTAACCACCTCTCCGGGGGGCAGGGAAGCTGCTCAATGTTAGTCACTCCCACTGATAAACACAGAGACCCTCCTTCAGCCCAAGCAAAATGGCCTCACAGAAACTTTCAAACAGTTCAGGAACAGCAAGCCTGTAACTGAACTTTTTTAACTCTCAGAAAAGTGGGAAAAAAGCAAGATTTTTTTGTTTTTGTTTTTTACAGAGATAGCAGAGGTTCACAAGTAATATCAAGTTATAACAGTGCAGTAAATGACCCCACACAAGAGTGCTAGGTCAAGGACAGAAAATATGCAAGTTTTAAGAAAAAACGATTTAAAATTAAGTGCAAACAGGAAATTCAGCAAACAGCTTTTGGTTGTGCTCTAAATACAGCTACTAATACAGAAATCAAGTTTAACAAGCCAGAAAATGCTCAAGCTAGGCAGCTATGCAGAAAAACTTAGCAAATAAACAGAGAAAAAATACTTAAAATCTCAAAAGTGGCTCCTTCTTCTCTCAGCGTTTTTTCCTCTTGGAGGGTGCTTCACCAACAGCCAACAAGCCTGAAAAGACGCTCAAACCACGAGGCAACTAGGTTTTAAGAGAGGAAGATGAAGGAGTTATGGAAATGACCCCTAGTGGCCAATAAAACTACAGTTTCAAGTCAGTAACCACCTCTCCGGGGCAGGGAAGCTGCTCAATGTTAGTCACTCCCACTGATAAACACAGAGACCCTCCTTCAGCCCAAGCAAAATGGCCTCACAGAAACTTTCAAACAGTTCAGGAACAGCAAGCCTGTAACTGAACTTTTTAACTCTCAGAAAAGTGGGAAAAAAGCAAGATTTTTTTTGTTTTTGTTTTACAGAGATAGCAGAGGTTCACAAGTAATATCAAGTTATAACAGTGCAGTAAATGACCCCACACAAGAGTGCTAGGTCAAGGACAGAAAATATGCAAGTTTTAAGAAAAAAGCGATTTAAAATTAAGTGCAAACAGGAAATTCAGCAAACAGCTTTTGGTTGTGCTCTAAATACAGCTACTAATACAGAAATCAAGTTTAACAAGCCAGAAAATGCTCAAGCTAGGCAGCTATGCAGAAAAACTTAGCAAATAAACAGAGAAAAAATACTTAAAATCTCAAAAGTGGCTCCCTTCTTCTCTCAGCGTTTTTTCCTCTTGGAGGGTGCTTCACCAACAGCCAACAAGCCTGAAAAGACGCTCAAACCACGAGGCAACTAGGTTTTAAGAGAGGAAGATGAAGGAGTTATGGAAATGAAGGAGTTATGGAAATGACCACTAATCCTTCCTTTATGCCTAAGGTGGTTTCTAGTGTGGCTTTAAACCAAACTATTCATTTGCCTACTTTTTATGCAAATCCCCAAAATAAAAGGGAAAAGATTTTGCACGCTTTAGATGTACACAGGCAGTTGCGTTATTATTTGGACAGAACTAAAGGGTTCGGGCAGTCTCAGCAGTTGTTTGTTTCTTTTGCTTTGAGTTCTCAGGGCAAGCCTGTGTCAAAACAAACTATTTCTAAGTGGATTGGGTTTTGCATTGCTTTCTGTTATTCCCATCATGGCAAGGAGATTCCAGCTGGGATTAGGCCTCATTCCACTAGGGCTACTGCCACATCAACAGCTTTTTTGAGGGGAGTGGCAACCAAGGATATTTTGGAGGCAGCTACTTGGAGTTCAGTGCATACTTTCTCTAGGCATTATCACCTGCCACTTTACTCTAAATCTAGGGCTGGTTTTGCCACTGCTGTTTTGCAGGGCATTTTGGCAGCTCCTGCTTCCTTGTAGTTAGCCATCCTCCCTTACCTCTGCTTTGGGATTCTACCCAAGTGTAAGGACTGCAGCAATGTGAGATGAAGAACATAGTACAGTTTTGTACCTACCATAAATGTAGATGTTCAAGATCCACATTGCTGCAGTCCAATTTACCCTCCTTCCCCTCTGCAGTTAGAGGTGGTTGTGTGGGTTGGGTTGTACATATTGTGTATGTTGTATATATTGTACATATAGTTAGTGCAAGGGTGGTTGGTTGGTTGTTTGCTGTCTTTTGGTTTTGACCTTTATTTTTAGGGTCTTCTGACATCTGGGGCAAGAAAAGACTGAGGATATGACATCGGTCATGCGCATTTTTACCCTGACGTCCTGATGTCAGTCAAATGCGCCTTGACCGACGTCAGCCTTATACTTTGATATTCGGGCCGACCGAGGACAGCGGACTACCCAAGTGTAAGGACTGCAGCAATGTGGATCTTCGAACATCTACATTTATGGTAGGTACAAAACTGTACTTTTCTCAAGTGACCCTAGAGAAGTGTTGCTTGAGAGAAGTGACCCTGTCTGGGAAAACTAACCCGTACAAGAGGCCATCTGCATTGGCATTGCTGACCACACTATGGTGCTGCACTGTCATGTCATATGCCTGCAACCCTAGGCTCCAACTTAATAACTTGGCATTTTGCTGGCTAGCTCAATGTCACCATGTTAAGGGATTGTGGTGTATAGCCACAGTGAATTTCCTTCCATACAGATAAGGCTGAAGATTTTGCAGTGCCCATGCTATGGCTTGACTTTCTTTTTCTACAGCTGCATAACATTCCTCCCTGGGTTGGAGTCTGAGGCTGAGATATACAACAGGATGCTCTTCTCCCTCTGAGGAAACCTGGTTGAGTACAACTCTCACCCAATGGTTGAAGCATCCATCTGCACAACAAATTTTTGTCTGTAATCTGGACTGGCTAGGACAGGGGGTCCTCCCAAAGCCCTTTTAAGCTTTTGAAATGCCTGCTTACAGGCTAGGGTCCCCACAAACTTATGTGGCCTGTTTTTCCTCGTTGGGTCTGTGAGGGGGGCAGCTGTTGTACTAAAATTGGGAACGAACTTTCTTTAGTACCCCACTGTCCTCAAGAATGCCCTTACCTGCTTTTTGGTAACAGGGCAGGCCATGCCTGAATAACTTCCACTTTGGCAGGTTCTGGCCTGGTCTTGCCACTCCCCACTCTGCCCCAGGTAGGAGACCGCTGCCATACCCACCTGACACTTACTGGGCTTAATGGTCAACCCTACCCTTTGCAGTTAGCCTAGGACCTCCCTGACATGCTGAAGGTGCTCTTGCCAGGAATGGCTGTAGATGGCAATATTGTCCAGGTAAGCAACGTCATAATCTCCTGATCCTGCTAGGATATGATCTACCAGCCTCTGGAAGGTCTCTGGGGCATTTTTCATTCCAAAGGGTATCTTCATGAACTTGTACAATCCGAAAGGAGTCACAAAGGCTAACATCTCAGTGGGAGTCAAGGGCACCTGCCAGTAGCCCTCAGTGAGATGAATAGTGGTAAGATACTTAGCCCCACTCAGCTGCTCTAAGGCTCCATCTTTCCTAGGCATGGAGTAAGCATTTGACTCTGTGTGACTGTTTAATGTTCTGTAGTCCACACAGAACCTGGTGCTGTCATCCTACTTTGGTACCAGCACCACTAGGGAGGCCCAGGGACTGCTGGACTTCTAGATTACTCGCAGTTCCAGCATTTCCTGTATCTGCTTCCTCGGAGTCTGCCTAACTCGCTCAGGCACTCTTTTAGTGGGCCTGTCTGATAGGTCTTGGGGTCCTGTATCCACATGGTGCTGCACCAGGTGGGTGCACCCAGGTTTACCAGTGAAAATGTCCCCAGACTCATGTAAGACTGCTCGGATGTCTCGAATCTGGGTAGGGAATAGCTGCTGGGACATTGCTGTCCCTTCCACCGAGTTGTCAGTCCGAGCCTCATTGAGGAGATCAGTCACCAGATGCCCCTCAAACTCCTGCCACCCACTGCAGGTACTCAGCACAAGGAGCTCCCTATCATGGTAAAGTTTCTTTAGGTTAACATGGTACAGTTTATGCCCCTGCCTCCTGCCTGACAGTTTTACCATGTAGTTAACATCACTGACCTTCCTTACCACTTTGAAAGGTCCTTCCAAAGCTGCCTGTAACTTATTGTGTCTAAAAGGAATGAGCACCGTAACCTGCTGTTCCACATTCTTGTCATACCAGACCTTTTCCTGCTGTTGGGCTTCTGCCAGTTTTTCTGGGCTAAACCGATGAGCTCCCTAAACCTTGTCCTAAGGTTTAGGACACAGCCCACAACAGACTTCTTGCGGAATTCACACTCACTCTCCCTTTCATCATGAATTAAATCCAATGGCCTCCTCACTCTATGCCCGTACAGCAACACAAAGGGTGAAAAACCTGTGTATTCCAGGGATAGCTCTCTGTATGCAAACAGCAGATGAAATATTTGTCCCACTGTCTCTTTAACTGGTCTGCAAATGCCTTTAGCATGGTATTCAGTGTAGAGGTTAACCTTTCTATGAGACCATTAATCTGGAGGTGGTAGGGGGTGCTCTTTAGGTACTTCACCCCACAGCACTCCCACAGAGACAAGCCAGTAGGTCTGACATGAAATTGGCAACTCTGTCAGTATTTCTCTTGGGAAGCCTACCTTGCTGCAAATGTCTTTTTGTCACCTTCTCTGACTTGGAGGACAGAGCCACCGCATCAGGGTGTCTAATAGAATAATCTAGTACCACTAGGGTACATCTCTTCCCTGTGGAATTTGGGGTATTCATAGACCCCACAATATTCATAGCTACCCTCTGAAATGGCTCCTCAGTCACAGGCAAAGGCATCAAAGGTACATTGACCTTGTCTCCTGCCCTGCCTACTTTTTGGCACTGCTCACAGGTTGTGCAGTACCCTGTTTCATCCTTTGCAATCCCAGGCCAATACAAGTTCTGCATATTATGTTTATTGGTACCCTTTATGCCCATATAACCTGCAAAAAGAATGTCATGGTGTATGGCTAGAAGTGCCTGACAGTAGGCACAGGACACTAGTAACTGCTGTATTACCTCACCTTGTAGCCCTCACACAGGGGGTTCATTGTCTGTACAGGTAACACTTTATTTCAGTACACAGACTCCCCTTTTCCTTGAGAATCAGGAGCCTCCTTAGCTACCTCCCTCAAGCCTCAAAATGTAGGGTCTTAAATCTGATCCTGTCTCAACTCTACCTTTTTGACCCTTCCCAGCTCCCCTTCCACAGGAAGTCAGCTGTCTTCTGACAGCGGTGCCTAACTGTCAGTACCACTCACCTCTGTCCTTGCAGTCACCTTGTCCAAGGGAACATCAGTACCCATCAGCAGCTGCCGCTCACCTTTGGGCTCACTGCTGCAGGGTAACTCACTCCCTGAAATAGCCACATCATCAGCCTTGGTTTCATGTGTGTGGGGTCTGTCTGGGTCTCCCCAGGCTACCAGACCCACATGCCTGCCTTCATGCCTGACTGTGTGTAGCTGCATGCACACAAAGTTCTGCATTATCAGTCATTCCCTATCAAGACATTTGCAGGTATATCCTCAAACGCACCTACTTGCTTGCTTCCTTTTCAACCCTCCCAGTCAAGGTGAACCCTGGCCAGAGGTGTTTGGAATGGGGTCCCTCCTAAAGCGCTGACTGGAGTGGATTGCCCAAGCAAGTATTGCTTCTGTTTAACACCTGCAGTCTTCGCAATGGTTATGTCAGAGGCTGTCTTTCTCTTGGCAGTGGTCTGTTTTACATCCACTATGATAGGATACAAAATCTGGTGATAGTTTGATACCCCTGTTGTCTGCAGACAGCTGGCATGTTGCTGCTCCCACTTACTGGCTCCCTCACCCTTAGTTCCACACATTGCTCCCATGGGCATTTGTATGACACATGGCCTCTCTGGTTACATTTAAAGCCTCTAAACCCTGATCTTGGCCATGTACCTAAACTAGTGGCTTCCCCTTTTACTGGTGGGACTTTGTTGGGGTGGTTTAGGCTACCCACCGTGGGTAATTTTCATTGATGCCTTGCTTGCCAGGTAGAGATCCTCTTTTCTCCACAGCTCATCCGCAACGTTAGACTCCCAGTCTGCCAGCCAGATTTTCATGTCCTCAGGCAAAGTGCTAAGGGCTTGTTCCATCACCAAAAAGTCTGCCAGCCTTTCAGAAGTGGTGACTTGACACCCACTTACCAACCTATGAAAATAAATACTTAGCTTAGCAATTTAATCACATAAACTTTCATCTGCCCTATGTGTATGCTCACAAATTTTTTTTCTGTAAGCTTCAGGTGTTAATGTTTTGTTTAACATTGTCATAATTTAAACAATCAGTATCCGACAATTTAGAAACAGCAGTTACAGCTTTACCATGGAGTAAGGGGGTCAGGAATTGTACCCAGGGCCCTTGGTCAGCATCATACTGTTTGTATACTCTTTCAAATATATGAATAAAACTACCAAACATTATCACCTTCTGTATACTGTGGTAGAAATTTACAGACCTGTGTTGCTTCTGGTGTTCAGTTATTCCCTTCCCTGGTACTCCACATTCCTGTGGAAGAGTCAACATGTCCGTCTCATGTTGATGCTCTTTCTCATTTTCTTCTGCCTCCAAATGCCACAGTCTCTCTGCCAATTCTAATTCCATACATTTTGCCTCCAAATCAAGTCTCTCTAACTCCAGACAGTTTAAGTTCCCTGAGGAAAAGGTGAACTGTCCTGTTTCTAAGGGCTACACATCCCCATTGCCAGACTGGTTGTCTTCCTGGTTGCTGGTCTATGCTGCAGCTGCGACTAAGGGGGGAAATAATTTCTTTAGTCAGGTTGACATGCACCAGTCCTTTGGATTTGCAAACCTTAGCCAACTGGTTCACTGTCAGCTTGCCTAAAGCCTCTGCTGATATCTCTGTCTGCTTTCCCTGACTAAACTAAACTAAAACTGTTGTGAAAAATTATTTGTGTGTGGCTGCTGAGAGTACACACCTTTAGTGACAACTGCTTACCAGCTACAGAAGTTCACTTAGTATCCCACCACTGCCACCAATATGTGATGTCCCTTTGGACCAGTGATCAAGGAGCTTCAATCCCAGCACTGACACTGGTGGGGAATGTTCACTGCAAGAAAAATAGACCCACAGTACTTTCAGATGCAGCTCTATGCACCAAGTACAGTTTTCGGTAAGAACAAGCAGGAAATGCACACTCCACTCCTGGGGCTGTGCTTCTTCTCCATGTCCCAAATAGTACTCTCCACTGACCACTCTAGAACTGAGTCCTTAGCCAGCTATTCCAAGCCAAGTCCTCCATCACCCTCTCTATTAAATCAGTGTTCTGTGTCCCTGTTCAGAGTAGCTGCCACACGCACACTTTCTTTAAGATTTGATTTTCACACACACACACGTACATCTGAGAAAGACTGGCACAGCTTACTTGCTCTACCACCTCCACCCAGACTATAAGGTAGATATCCTGCCACCAGAACACCCAAAGCCAGGTACTTTAAGATTCCTACCAGGGTACCCTGTTAAATGATAGTGTTTAACCAAGCAGCAAGACTTTCAAGAACATGGAGGTACAGCACCACTAAATAAATGCAAGTACTCTCAAAGGTTAAATATTTTCTGAAAGATGAGCCACAATGAAAGGTTTAAATATATTTAATATTGTATCATAAAAAATGAAAATACTGAATATGGATGTACAGTAAACATCAGAGTTTGTCACAGGAAATGTAAAAAATAAAAACACCAATGGAAAGACTCTGACAGATACAGAAAAAAATATTTAGCTAATTTTGCTGTATTTTTCTGACTGAAGAATTACTGTTCCCTAGTTACTTACTAAAACAAGGCAAGATAAATGTGGATGAGTATCTGTTTTGGACCTGTCCTCGCCTGTCTCACTAGTAATCAAATGCAATTTCAGTGCTGGCTACAGAATGACATCTCATCTGGTCACCTGACTCTTCCCTCTCACTAGAAACTGAGCCAGGATGCGTCACAGTATGCACATAGAACTTTTAGATAAGGTTTATTAAACCATCTGGAAACTGTAAAACAATTCCAATACTTCCACCATTCTTGCAGAAACTAGCAAGCCATTCTCTGGCACCCCAGGTTAGCAATTAGTTGACCACTGAGGACAGTGGAGCAGGATCCCAGCCCAGGCTTTTCACAGACATTGCATGTTGTGAAATAAAATATGTATGGCCCAAACCAAGTCATTTAATTTCAGGCTAGTTTCTTAAGGTTAGATGGACTGAGCTTAACCCCTTCCCTTCCAATATCCTTTACTAAAATGTACACATTTCATCAGTTACAACAATACAGTCTGACATGCATGTATGTTTCCTTTCTGGCCAGCAGGACGCACTGTTGATGCATTTTAACACAAGCAACTTTACAAATACATGGACAATCCAGTACTGAGTTTTGTGCCTAAACCGCAGTCAGCCAAGAAAACCAAAGTGGCACTAAATGAAGGGCTCAGAGATGCATGGAAATGCCTCTTTAATCCAAAAACGTAATCACATAAAACCAGCAAAGCACATAAAGAAGTAAAATAAATGCTTTAAAACCAATGCATTTTTGTCTCGTTCTTTACAAGACTTCATCAGATTTAGAAAAGGTTACAAAGTCATCCCATTTGATATAAAATCCAACCATTCATCCTAAATACTTCGCACAACATTAATTAAATTATCATTTAAACAACCCCTTAAAAGCCTTAATATACATCTAACGCATTGGGAGAATTATCCCTTTTTTTAAAAAAATTCATTTAAAATCTAGACAAAACATTAATTCACACAATTCAATATATGAACATGAATACATAAAACCCAGTTGTAAATAAAGAAAAGTTAACCATTACATCACTCTGGCAGCCCTCTTTACAATTTGGCAGCCATTAGCTTTAACACAGCAGCCAGGGAAAATTGTCATTACACCCCGAGAACATATTGGCTTCCAGCACTATCTGTCAGTAGGCTTCCCTGTACTCCAGTCTGGCTTCCCATGGCTCACCCCTCATATCTTGGGGTACCACTTCTATCACAAAACTTAAAAACCTGGCCTTTTTACAACAAAGGGTGTATTTAAAAAAAACATTGTTCATTGTGAGTTTTAATATATAAATGTTCATAAACCCTTTTTCTTAACATGCGCTTAGTCTTCTCAACAGTGAATATAAAAAGTGTACACACCCCTGTTAAAATGCCAGGTTTTTGTGATGTAAAAAAAATGAGACAACGATAAATGATTTCAAAACAAACTTTTCCCACCTTTAATGTGACCTATAACCTGTGCAATTCAGTTGAAAAATCTGTTAAGGGAAAAATATAAAAAACATACAATAAGCTGGTTGCATAAATGTGCACACCCTTAAACTAATACTTTGAAGCACCTTTTGATTTAATTACAGCATTCAGTCCTCTTGGGTAGGAGTCTTATCAGCATGGCATATCTTGACTTGTCAATATTTGTCCACTCTTCCTTGCAAAATCGCTCCAAATCTGTCAGATTGTGAGGGCATCTCTTGTGCACAGCCCTCTTCAGGTCACCCACAGATTTTTTATTGGATTTAGGTCTGTGCTCTAACTAGGACATTCCAAAACTTTAATTTTCTTCTGGTGAAGCCATTCTTTTGCTGATTTGGACGTATGCTTGGGGTCATTGTCGTGTTGAAAGGTGAAATTCTTGTTCATCTTCAGCTTTCTAGCAGACTCCTGAAGGTTTGGGGCAAAAAGTGACTGGTCTTTGGAACTGTTAATTCCCCTCCACCTTAAGTCCCAGTTCCAGCTGAAGAAAAGCAACCACAAAGTATGATACTGCTACCACCAAGCTTCACTGTGGGGATGGTGGTGTTTTGGTGATGTAAAGTTCTGTTTTTGCGCCAAACGTACCTTTTGGATTTATGGCCAAAAAGTTCAACCTTGGTCTCATCAGACCACAGCACATTTTCCCACATGCTTTTGGGAGACTTGTATTGTAAATTTTAGCCGGGCCTGGATGTTTTTCTGTGTAAGAAAAGGCTTCCATCTTGCAATCCTACACCATAGTCCAGTCATGTGGAGAACACGAGGGATTGTTACATGTACAACCAGTACTTGCCAGAAATTCCTGTATCTCCTTCAGTGTTGCTGTAGGTCTCTTGGCAACCTGTCTGACCAGTTTTTGTCTCATCTTTTCATCCGTTTTGTAGGGACGTTCAGTTCTTTGCAATGTCACTGTTGTCCCATATTTTCTCTACTTTTTGATGACTATTTTCACTGTGTTCCATGGTATATCCAATGCTGTGGAAATTTTTTTGTACCCTTCTGACTGATACCTTTTAACAATGAGATCTCTTTAATGTTTTGTAAGCAGTCTGCGAACCATGGCTTTTGCTGTAGCAGCCAACTGCGTAAATTGTCAGGAAAATCCAACTAGGACAGCTGAACTTTATTTGGTGTTAATCAGAGTCTCTCTAATTGATGGCAGGTGTGTGCCGAAGAAGACTGAATGCTATAATTAAATCAAACGGTGCTTCAACAAAATATTAGTTTAAGGGTGTGCACACTTATGCAGCCAGCTTTATTGTATGTTTTTTATTTTTTATATTTTTTCCCCTAACAGATGTTTTTCAATTTAATTTACAGGTTATAGGTCACATTAAAGGTGGGAAAAGTTTTGAAGTGATTTATTGTAGTCTAATTTTTTATATCACAAAAACCTGTCATTTTAACAGGAGTGTGTACACTTTTTATAGCCACTGTATGTAAAAGGCCTCGCAGGTCTCACACTGGGCAATATGCACAAGCCCCTTAGTGTTACAGTTGGAGAATAATACCTTTCCCCTCAAATATTTATCCCTACCTTTAACATAAAATCCTTCAACATGGTATATAATATACATATATTAACATTGCAGACATGACCCACACTTGAAGGGTCCCCATTCTCTTTGTATTACAAGTTGTAGGGGCAATTTTGTATTCCAATAGGTCCTTAATGTTGCCCCCCTTCTAAAAATAACTTTGAGAATGCAGAAAATGTATTCCACTCCCTCTCCTTTACTCTCCCTTAACTTTACTACAAATACATTTAGTGCAAGCATCTGTACAAATCAGTTTGATATTCAAATGACATATATATATTTTTTTTTTTACAAAACCCCAGCTAGCTATTTTGGCATATGTTACACATGCACTACCCTACTCCCCCTGGCACAGCTGATACTACCTCACATCCTGACAATGTATAAAGAACATTTTTTAGGCATCAAGTCTGTATCTGACTGTTGTAAATTGTTTTAAATGTACATTGTATTGATTTTTTTTTATTGTAATTTCATGCTTTTTGTACCTAGGCCTCCCATTGTATTGGTTGCTTGAAATGTTCATAAGAAGACATACACGCATGAGTGTAATTTGTATTCTTTGAGTATTGATCTGCAGTCAAACTTGTTTATTTTCCATGCTCCTTTCTTTGTATGTTTTCCATCTGTTTGGAAGTCGTCTGTCTGCTTGTTGTCTGGTTAGTTGTCTTGTTGCTGCATGTTTTTTTCTGATTTGTAGATGTCTTCTGTTGAAACAGTCCCTAAGGGAAGCCATTTGGTGCCTCTCATTTTAATTAAAACTTGTTCAGTCTTTAAATGTTTAAGCTGGTTGATTTTAGTAATAAGGTATGCTTGCATAAGACAGGTGTGCATCTCATTTTGAATTTGGACAGTTGGACAATGATCTGTAAATAACATAGAGTATAAAGCCAAGTTATCTGCAGTTCTACACCTCCTGTTAATGTGAACGATTCAAAGGGTAATATGTAAAACATGAAAATCTTTTCAGCTCAGTGTTTGGTGTCATAAAGTTGCTTTTCATGGAGGGAAACCTGTTTATCCAGCCTTTTCTGTACTCTCAATCATGCAAAATGCCATTGATGTACTTTATCAAAGTAGACCCTAGTCACCTCTCTTATAGGCAAGTCTATCCACAGGGCTGCCCCATTTGTCCCTGCCTGTTACCAGCCCCCCTTAAATTACCATGGGGGGATAGGTTTTTGCCTGTCCTCTTCTACTCTACAGCAGATAAGAACAGGAAGCTGCACACCTGAAAGTAGCCTTTGGGGGATATGCATGCAGTGTTTTCAGTACAGTCTTTTTAACTGATTGCATAGCTGGAGAATGAGCATGACTGGCCTACTCCCAAGGGGTAAATCACTAAGTACCCCAGCTTGTACTTTGTTTTTTTCCCAGATCCAGCAGGCTTGATACCATAATTTGAGAAGGGTATAGTAGACTTAACCCACACTAGGGCTGACAGAACAGGCCCTTTGCATCAGGTATTTGATGTCTGTTACCACCTGTACTCACTGGTGGGGCACCATGCCGGTAGGCAGCATGGGATGATGTTAGCACCAGGCCCAAATGAGCCTCTGCCATCCCCATGCTGCACTAATAGATGGAACCCTGAGCATTGGTGGTTCATCACATGACCTTTGGCCTGTGCCTACTGTATATTTAGCACTGTATATCTCAACAGTACATACTCTAACTAGTTCTAGAAGAAGAGATTCTATCTAATCCTGTCTGATATGAGAAAGGATCTAAAGAGGACCCAGAATCCCTTTGAGACCAGTATGGGCACATGGACCTTACCTCCAGCAGCTGTACCCTTTGTGATGCCTTCCTCAGAGAAGGCCTCAAGTCTGTTGTATTATGTAGAGTGGGCTGTAGCCCATTCTGACTAGATCCAGAAATGGCTTAAGTGTTTAGGGAAGGAGGAAGAGGAGCTTTGGATCATCCCATCCATTTTTAGCGGTGGTGGTGCTGTGGCCAGGTCGTAATCCATATTGTGTGGGAGTGAGAAGGTTCTTACTTAAGAGGTAGGGTAGACATTGTAGGTGGATGCATTTTACGAGAAGTTTAGAAACAGGGGATAAGATAGCGATTGATCGGAAGTTAGGGATGTCATTATTGTTGCCTCCTTTATGGGGTGGTATAATAAAGGCTTTTTTTCCAGAGCTGAGGGACATGGCACTCTTAAGATTGATCGATTTATTAGTATGCAGATAAGGTAAGCAACCATTTCTGCTGCTATTTTTAAGAAGTAGGAGGGAATCTCGTCAGGGGCATTAGAACATGATTTCATTTTTAGAAGTAATTTTTTATGATAATGGGGATAGGGTTCATGAAGAAGACAGGAGGTTGGGAGCTGGAGTTTGTAGAAGTGAGAGGGGTGTGTGTGTGTGTGGGGGGGGGGGTGGAGCAGAATTATTAGTGAAGGATGATGTAAGTTTAGCTATGGAATCAGTGAAGAATGAGTTGAATTGGGAAGCTAATTCTAAGTCGGAGGCATTTGAGTCTGGGCAGGGGTTCTCTTTTTTTTTTTTTTTTTTTTTTAAACCTGGTTTAAGGAGAGAGGAAATTCCATCCCAGAATTTTTTCGGGTTAGTATTATGGTTGGTTTGGAGTGTGGAAAAATATGCTTTGCGATCTGAGGTAATACTTTTTTTACTTTATGAAGCATTTTATATTCGTTCAGGGCGATACTAATTTTAGTTTTATGGTAGTGTTTCCAGACTTTATCCTGGAGCCGCATGAAGAGTAAGGTATTCTTAGGTAGCCATGGCACGGGGTTGCTTTTTGTGCGTTTTGTTCTCCATGGGGCAAAGGAGTCAAGCAGGTTTAGGAAGGTTGTATTAAAGTAGGTCACAGCATTATCTAGGTATAGAGTTTTAATGGATTCCAGTTTGTTCTTTTTAGTGCATCTGAGAATTTGTCAAGGTTAAAGATTTTAGGTACCGAGTAGATGTACAAGTATGGGTTAGGTGTAGGGATGAGGGAAGCAGATGGGCGAAAGTGGGAAGGTGATCACCTAGTGGGTCTGAAATTAGTGGGCATGTGAAACTAGAATCCAGTCCAGAGTGCTTCCAGAAAGGAAGTCTTTAGAAGGTCTGGTTGTTGAGGTAATAAGTTGAGTGAAGTAAAGATTTATATTTAAGGAGTTGGTTGGAGAGCACCCAAAATTATAGTTTCATTTGTAATGTTGGTAGAAAGCCAGGAGAGAATGTCTTCGAGGATTGGGATATTGTTTTCAGGAGGGATGTAAAAGGTGATAATGCAGATAAGTTTATGGTTGTTTACCTGAAGAAGGGCTGGAATTAATTTGGCATTACCAAATTTGGGAATAGGTTTGGAGTACAGGGTAACTAGGAGGGAAGAAGAGTAAAGGAGAGCACCACCACCCCCTTTTTGTGTGTTCTGTTTTTTCTAATAATTGGGTGGAATCAATTCTGAGACTTTTATGTGGTGTTTGAACCAGGTTTCAGAGATGGACAGGATGTCTGATTATGGAGAAGCCAGGCATGGAGGTTGGGGATTTTACAAATGCTCTTGGTGTTTAGATCTGTAAACTGGAGGGACTTACCAGCTGAATTGGGAGGGTAGGATTGGAAGGTAGAGTTTTGTGAGGGACAGGTTCTGGGGTTTGGGTGTATGTCACCAGAGAGGAGGATAGAGATAAAGGAATGAGTATGGGAGAGGAGGTGTTTAAATTTAGTATCAAGTTTGTGGGTTGTAAGCTTTGTTGAGGTAGAGTTAGTATAGATGGGAGTGGTGTTTTTGGGGTTAGTTATGAGTTTGAGTTATTATCATTGTTAGTATTTTTCCCTTTCATCTAATTAGGTATTCTCACTGTGACCTTTTTGGTGTTCTTGATTACCATCACTGGTATTCATCCCCTTCTTTAACACACACACACACACACACACATATATCCACACACACGCACACATATATCCACACACACACACACACACATATATATGTTATATATAATGTGTGTCCTGTTTGGTTCATGTGTGCGCATGTGCGTGAGTGAGAGTTGCACTCTCCATGTGTACAATAGTCTTTTTCTGGACATGTCTGAAAAAGGATTCAAGAAGTGCAGGCAATGTAGACACAAAATGCCCTTCTTTGTGCATTTACTGCCTGGGCTGGATTACCTCAGCCAGTAATGTGACATCTCTGAGGCCTTTAATCCTCGGGCCCTCAGAGTGCAATAAGCTGATCCTGAAAGGGCTGTTGCCCTCATCTTTTTCACAGGCTATCACTGGAGCTCAGCCTTCAACTTCTAAGCATAGAGACCATTCCAAATGATCCAGCTTGGCTAAAGCTCCTTCCTTGTCAGAGCCGAAAAAAGTGCCATGGTCAGATCTGACATTTCCAATGGCATCCAAGCTGTCTGATGTGAAACATTGTGTCGCCACACCCGAAGTGTAAGATGGCTCTGAATCCTAAGACCTCTGCTCGAAAGCCCCTTCCTAAGACTGCTTTACTTGGCGTTCTTGGACCTAGTTCTGTCTGTTGTGCCCTCTCCCCTCTAGAGAGGCATTCTAGACCTGTGTCGATTGTTCCTCTCACTCTACTAGGAGTTTCACCAAGGCAGATGTGACTAGAATGGTGAGGGAACTGGTCCCAGGGCAACTTCAGAGGGATACCCTTTGGTTCCAACCCCATTGGAATCAGGGATTCCCTCCAGCGTCTACCCCTCTGATTCAACCTGAGGTTTCAGAGTTCTCTGATCAGAGTGCTCTTGGCCCATCTGTGTCGGATCCAAGAAGACTGTCTCCAACAATTACTCTGAGCTCATTGGCTGCAACATGTACGGATTCAGACAGCTCTTGGAGACTAGGATTTCATGTCTGATCGGAGAGGGTGGGGGGGGTAGATTTGACTCTGAGATTTTCAGAGCTCTGGTGCTTGATAGCTCTGTTCTGGGCTTCCTTCTCAGACAGACCGCCTTTGGGGGAGGGGGAGCCAGCAAATTGGGTACTTTCACTCTTTGCTCCGTTGACCTTCTCCCGTGGGAGGTCAACCTTTGAGGTGGTGAAGAGGGTCTTGTGTCCACATACCAGGTGGGTCACCCCCCACAGATCCACCCCGACCACCCAATTGACATTGTCACATGATCCTCACCATTCTATGCCTAGGAGACAGCTGGCCCAGAGCTTCCAGTCTACCCAATCTAGGATCCCTAGCTCTTCCGATACTTCTCTGGAACACCCCACTGAGGAAGTTCCTAGGAAGAGACGGTGTAAGAAGAAACACCTGGACTCGCTCGGAGTCCCTCACCACTGATACTGACTTTGTTGAAGGAGGAAGGTCTCCCAAATCACTACCTGAAGACATCTCCTTTGCAGACATCCTCGAGATCCTGAAACAATGAAACAAAAGAGTGGTTGGTCTACCCACAACCCATCTCCTGAGGAGTCAGTATACCTTGAAACTTTTGGGACTGGCCCATCTACCTCCTGGGTAGCCCCGCCTCCAGATGAATTGGTGGATTTAATTTGTCAGAAAGCATGGCAGGAACCTGACTCAACCTAATCCATCCCTAAGAGACCAAATAAAACTGTTGATACCTCCAGTAGAAAGGCAGTATTGGAGTAAGATGGTTGATGCCATTGTTGTGGCGGCAGCTACTAAAAAGGAACTCTCTAAAAAGAGCTTTCCTTCATCCCCCCTAGCAGGGTCTATGAAGATAGACAGACTGGGGAAGCAGGTATCCGCTTCAGCAACATTTGCCATATGTTCGCTGAATTTTCTAGCCCACTTCATGAGAAAGTAGAGGGACTTAAAGAACTTTCCAGCTTGTTAGAAAAGATCACTAGGAGGAGGCCCACAGATGTTCATCGTGCATACAGCTGCAGTAATCACAGATGGGTTTTCTGCCGTCAGGCGGGTCCTCGGTCGGACGAATTCCAAAGTCTAGGTCCGGCGTCGGTTGTCGTCACTTCTTCCCTGACGTCAGTGCGGCAGGGGTATAAAAGAGGCAGCCAACGCCATTTTCTTCAGTCTTTCTTGCCGCGCGGTGCCCGAAGCAGAAGCAGTTCACAAGTGCCGGTCGGCCAGCTCCTGAGATTTACGAACAGTATTTCAGCCGAAGTCTTCTTTAAAGCTAAGTACCCCATTGGGAAAACTTTTCTTGCCTCAGACCGATGTCAGACAAAGTTAATAATTGCATTTCTTGTGGGAAGCAAATACCACATAAGGATTTCCACTCTTTCTGTATACCTTGCTTAGGGCCAGACCACGATGTCTCGGTCTGCCGTTTTTGTGCTAGGTTCAACAAGCGCACTATTAAGTGCCGGCGTCGATTGTTGTCGCTTTCTTTCCTGACGTCAGTGAGACAGGAGTATATAAGACACAGCCGACGCCATTTTCTTCAGTCTTTTTTGCCGCGCGGTGCCCGAAGCAGAAGCAGTTCGCAAGTGCCGGTTGGCCAGCTCCTGAATTTACGAAAAATTGGAAACCGAAAGTCTTCTTTAAAGCTAAGTACCCAGTTGGGGAATCTTTTCTTGCCTCAGACCGATGTCAGAAAAAGTTAACAATTGTATTTCTTGTGGGAAGCAAATACCGCATAAGGATTTCCATTCCCTCTGCATACCTTGTTTAGGCCCAGACCATGACGTCTCGGGCTGTCGCTTTTGCGCTACTTTCAATAAACGCACAATTAAGCGTCGGGCGGAGTTCGCCCAACACTTTTTTGGTAAAGCCTTTGATTATAAAATGTCGTCGGAGACTCCGACTACCGTTTTGTCCAAAAAACGCAAGGACAAGGACCGACACGCGAGGTCCATGGTCTCCACCGACACCACGCCAAAACCGGCTACACGTGGTCCGGTTCTCAGTGAGACGCCTATGCAGCCCCTGACTACCGACGACACTTCTTTGGCGGTGTCTTCTGTAACCGAGACAGCAGGTACCTCGGCCCATACCCAGAGTACATCCGCCGAAGCCACTGTGAGCGTTGAGCCTCCTAATGTGGACAGGTCCACTTCCACCCATGGTGTCTTTAGACCCTCATCTTCCTTTTCCATTAAGGCCTTTACTAAGTCCAAATCAGCCATGCATCCCAAGAGGCCTGTTGCACAGGGCCCATCTCCAGGCCCCATGCCTAAAAAAACAAATGCTAAAAATGGCTGAGGATTTAATTACTCTTATCAGGGGTTCCCAACCCCCTCCAGACAAGAGACCCAGAGTGGAGGAAGATTCTCCCTCTTCTGATCAGGGCTCCATTTTTTCAGAACATTCTGATGTAGAGGAACACTCGTACTCCCCTTTTGAAGATTCTGATGCAGAGCAGTCCATTCCTTCTGTATCTCCTCCAGAGGATTTTTCTTTTGGGGAAACCTTGCACACCTTGAGGGAACATTTCCATTGGGAAGGCCAAGACTTTTCTGATTCCAAGAAAAGACTTAGGGAATTTCTTTTGTTACCTCAACACAGACCTCTGGTGATACCTCCTGTCTTGGACATACTTGATGATGTTTATTTGGAGGCTTGCCTTAATCCGGATTCCCTGCCTCCTGCCCCAGTCAAGCCTGATAGGTACTACAGAGTTCCTAACTCTCACCAATTTCTTTACAAAAGCCATAATGCTTACCCTGAAACCATTTCTCAAGGCCCCAAGGGAATGAAGGCCTCTACTGCTAAGAATCCACTACCTTCCGAAAGAGAGTCTAGATCCTTAGAAAGGTGGGGAAAAAAGGTATATACCTCGGCCACCCTAGCCATGAGGGCCTTAAATTGTCAGTTCCATATGCTTAAATATCAGCAGTTTCTGTTATCACAATTAAGAAATAAAATGTCTCAACCTGAACAACCAGCCATGAGGGCCTTAAATTGTCAGTTCCATATGCTTAAATATCAGCAGTTTCTGTTATCACAATTAAGAAATAAAATGTCTCAACCTGAACAACCAGATTTGAAGGAGTTGCAGGATATGATGCATAGTGCAGAGCAAGTGGGTAAACGCACCTTACAATGTGGCTATGATGCCCTAGAGGCCTCAAGTAGAGCTGCTGTTACAGGATCAGTCATTCGTAGACATGCCTGGCTTAGGGAACAAATCTTGCCTGATCATGTTAAAGCTAAACTACTAGATGCTCCTTTACAAAAGGATGTGCTATTTGGTACTAATGCTGAGGAGATACTACGGAAAATGGAAGAAAAAGCCAAATCTATGCAAACTGTCAAAGCTTTTCTACAGGTACAACCACCACGTTTTAGCAGAAATTGACCTTCTAAAAACTGGTCCTTTCCAGCCACGGACAAGCCCCAAAGAGGTAGATACAGGCGCACAAGGGGCAGAGGACAATCTCAAGGATCATATAGAGGCAGGCAATGGCAAACTCCAGCACCAAGAGGTGGCGAAGACAGTGCACAACAATACAGGAAACAAACCCAATGACTTCCTCCTTTTCATGCCAAGCAAGTCTCAGCTGGCAGCACCCTTGGGAGGAAAGCTGGCATTATTTACAAGAAATTGGCATATTATCACAACAGACAAATGGATCCTGGACATTATAAATAGAGGCTACAGATTCCATTTTCACACTCTTCCAAAAATGAGAGGCATGCGAAACCTGCCACACAATCAAAGGGCAGAGGCACAACTACAAATTTCAAAGCTCATAGACATGAAAGCTATTCAAGAGGTACCTACTCACGAACAAGGTCAAGGTTTTTATTCCAGACTATTTCTGGTACCAAGGAAAGGAACCAACTGGAGACCCATTTTGGACTTATCCATCCTAAACACTTTTCTTCTACTCGTACCAAAATTCAAGATGCTCACATTACAGCAGCTTCTTCCCATGCTGGGCAAGGAGTTTTGGCTGGTAACATTGGACCTCAAGGAGGCATACCTGCATGTCCCAATCAGACAAAGCTGCAGAAGATACCTCAGATTTCTTGCAGGTTCAATCCACTATCAATTCTCTGCATTGCCCTTTGGCTTATCTACTGCGCCCAGAGTATTCACGAAATGCCTGGCATCAGTAATTGCCTACTGCAGACTTCAAGGGATACAAATTTACCCTTATTTGGATGACTGCCTGATCCAAGCGGACAGCAAGCACATACTTCTGGAACATCTGGCTTATGTGACACGGTTACTGAATTCTCTGGGATACACAGTCAACAAAAAGAAATCCAGGCTAACACCATCTCAGAAAATAACTTTCCTGGGTGTCAACTTGGACACAAACACCCAGATGGCCTATCTTATGCCAGAAAAACAGGGGCAACTAACTCAGTACTTCAAAATACTAGCAAATTGTACCAGACTCACTGCAAGGAAAATCCTGCAGGCTCTGGACTTCATGGCATCTTGCATTCTTTTAATCCCATGTGCAAAGTTGCATATGAGGAAACTTCAATGGTACCTAAAAAAAACCTATGGTCTCAACACAGCCACAGTTTGGAAACAATAATACCAATAATGCCATGTTTGCAAAAGGAATTTCTATGGTGGGCCCAAGCATGTCAAACAAACACAGGTCTGCCATTCTGCAAGCCTCAAGCAAATCAAGTCATCACAACAGACGCCTCAGATTACGCCTGGGGGGCACACATGACAGACAGGTGCATTCAGGGCAAATGGTCCCAAGAGGAAAAGCACCTTCACATCAATCAAAAAGAAATGCTAGCAGTGATAAATGCAATTACAGCTTTCAAGGACCTCCTGCATCCAGGACAATTTCTGATAAGAACAGACACCACCACAGTAATGTGGTACATAAACAAACAAGGAGGAACACATTCATACCCCCCTATGCAGACTAGCCATGACACTTTGGAACTTGGCTCTGGAATGGCAAATCGAACTTCAAGCACAGTACTTGCCAGGTTTGGAAAACATGCTGGCAGACAATCTAAGCAGAAATATGACAGACCCACACGAATGGAAGTTGCATCCTCAAGTGTTTACAAAGATAATCCAAGCGTGGGGAAGGCCAGACATAGATCTCTTCGCCTCCCACAGGAATCATCAATTGGAAAAGTTCTGTTCAAGGACCTTTTATCCAAAGGCCTGGAGAGTGGATGCCCTTTCATTCAGTTGGGCAGCATGGACAGTTTACGCTTTTCCACCTTTGCCTCTTCTGCCCAAGGTGCTCTTGAAAGCAAGAACAGACAGACCGAAGATGATACTGATTGCTCCAGACTGGCCAAGACAACACTGGTACCCACTCCTGAGGAGCCTAACGCATACTCCTCCCTGGTCCCTACCTCTAATGCCTCTTCTGTTGACTCAGCACAGCTACAAAACTCTTCAGTCAGCTGAAAACACTCAATCTCGCTGCATGGAAAATTCCTTAACACCACAACAGACCCTGCCCCCCAAAGAGGTGCAGGATGTCATTTTGGAGGCCAGAAGGCCATCTGCTAGAAAGGCTTACTCCGCAAAATGGAAATATTTTTGCTCTTGGAATGAGAAAAAAGGCCAGGATCCTAGAAAACTGAATTTGCCTCAGATATTACAGTATCTAGCTGAGCTGCTGAACAGTGGACTTTCATTTTCCTCCATAAAAATTCATGCCTCAGCCATTTCTGCAGAATTCAACACTGATCCACCCTTATTCTCTCACCCACTCTTAAGACAGTTCCTCAGAGGGGCTAAGAATATAAGACCACCAAGGAAACAACCATTACCAGCCTAGGATCTTAATTGCATTCTAGAAAAATTAACATTGCCTCCCTTTGAACCAGCTGCCTCAACAGATTTGCAATATTTGTCCTGGAAAACAGCTTTCCTACTGGCCATTACCTCAGCTCGTAGGGTTTCGGAACTACAAGCCCTCATGACTGTGCAGCCCTTTCTCATCTTCCATCAGGACAGGGTTTCCCTTCGAACCAACCTGTCATTTATGCCTAAAGTGGTATCCAGGGTAGCTTTAAATCAAGCCATACACTTACCTACCTTTTACCCCAATCCTCAAAACAAAGAGGAAAGGCTGCTACACTCCTTAGACATCCATAGACAGCTACGTTATTATTTGGACAGAACAAAGCCTTTCAGGAAATCAGAACAACTTTTTGTGTCCTATGCTGTAGGAGCTCAAGGGAAGCCAGTTACCAAACAGACAATTTCAAAATGGATAGGCCACTGCATACGGTTTTGTTACTCCTATCATGGAAAATCTGTCCCTACAGGCATCAGATCCCACTACACCAGGGCCACAGCTACCTCTACAGCCTTCCTTAGAGGGGTTCCTACCAAAGATATTTTGGAGGCAGCCACTTGGAGTTCTGTGCATACCTTCACAAAACACTACAACCTGCCTTTATACTCCAAAACTAGAGCAGGCTTTGCCACTGCTGTGTTGCAGGGCATTCTGGCTCATCCCAGTTTCACCTAATGCCTACCACCCTGTGCGTAGCTTTGGGATTCTACCCATCTGTGATTACTGCAGCTGTATGCACGATGAACATAGTACAGTTTTGTACCTACCATAAATGTAGATGTCCGAGTGCTAATACAGCTGCAGTACAGGTTTCCCTCCCTCCTTCCCCTCTTGGTAAAGTCCTAGGGGCTAATCCCTCCTCATACAACCTGATTGGGTTATCCTTCTATGGTATATTTATATTGTATATATATATATATATATATATATATATATATATATATATATAATTTATGTATTGCCTTCCTTCTGGGGGCACCTGACATCTGGGGCAAGAAAGACTGAAGAAAATGGCGTTGGCTATAACTTATATAACCCTGTCTCACTGACGTCAGAAAAGAAAGCGACAACAACCGACGCCGGACCTAGACTTTGGAATTCGGCCGACCGAGGACCCGCCTGACGGCAGAAAACCCATCTGTGATTACTGCAGCTGTATTAGCACTCTAACATCTACATTTATGGTAGGTACAAAACTGTACTTTCTGTGGCCCCTCAGTTTACTACCTTACAGTCGGTTGTGGACTCGTCCATGAGGCTTATTGCAACACAGTGGAAGGCACTTCATGGATGGTGGGTTCCGGCTCATCCATGAGGAGACGAGCCTGGATGCGCCTGTGTGGCTTTGCAAGTCTTCCTTCGTCAGTGTTCCATTTGACAGATGTTCGCTTTTTGAACCCACTCTAAAGGAAACACTCTGCAGGTGTGAAAAAGACAGGGAGACCTTGTCGGCCATTGAAGTACATTTTTTGACCCCCCCCCCCCCTTTGAACCTTTTCTAGGAATGGGAGGGGGTGCAAGATGTGGTTCAAAAACTCTCAAGGTCGTTTCCCTGACACACGTGGAACTGGTTCTTCCAGAGGCAGAGGGGGAATGGTAACAATAAAAGACACCCTCGTGGTAGAGGAGGCCCACAATACAGAGTCCAAAGATACTTTCTTTGACGGGCCCTATCAGTGCTCCTGAAAGGAGGGCCAATTTTTGTCTCTGGAGGCACTAGGGGGGTCGATTTTCCATGCACCAAAACAGCCTGGCTATGTATAACAAATGATATTTGGATGCAGAGAATTACCAGAGGTTATACCATACCATTTTTCCTTCACCCCCTGTCAAATAACAAAGCTCCCCGATGTTCCACCCAATCAAAGGGAGCCAGCAAATCAGCAAATTCAAATAGTTGCTCGCACAAAGGGTCATTCAAGAAGTCCCACCAGACAAGATAGGATCCGGAACTTACTCAAGGTTCCTTTTGGTTCCAAAAAAGGCAAGGGACTGGAGACCAGTATTGGATTTCAGTGTGTTAAACATGTTGGTCACACACCAAGTTCCAGATGGTAACAGTACAGTCCATTCTACCCTTTTTAGAGAAGGATGACTGGATGTGCTTGATAGACCTCCAGGGTGCATACTATCACACACCGATGAACAGATGGTCCAGGAGGTACTTACAGTTCCGAGTGGGAGCCAGTCACTACCAGTTCAGAGCACTGCCATTTGGCCTCCCCACAGCCCCCAGTGTGTTTACCAAATCCATGGCAGTGGTAGCAGCCCATCTAATACTACAGGGAATCCAGGTGTTCCCATGTTATGGACATCTGGCTCATTATCACCCCCGCCAGGCATCAGTTGGTACAAGTGAGAGACCCGGTACTAAAACCTAGCTTAACTCTAGGGATCACAGTAAATCACGACAAATCACACTTGAAACCCACCCAGAAACTGGAATTCCTAGGCGCAGTCTTCAACAGTCAATCCATGCTTGCATCCATCCCATTACTATGAGTACAGAACATCAGAAGACAAGTCAGGAGAATCATTTACAGTACATAGATGTCGTCCAGAAAAGTCCTGCAAGCTCTAGGCTCGGTGGGGGCAGCCATAACTTGAGTACCCCTAGCAAGGTACTGCATGAGAGTTTTAGAATGAATGCTACAAACCCAATGGCCCTTTTTCACTCGCCCTGTGTCTACAAAGATAAGGGTGACGCAGATGTGCAAAAATTACCTCTCATGGTGGACACAGTCATATTAATCAGGTCATTCATCTTCTAGTATTCTTTCCAGATTTCAGTAACCAAGGGGAAATTCTCACTGCATTCATTGGATGTTCATAGATAGTTAAGTTACTGTTTGCATTGCACAAAGGATTTCAGGAAATAGGACCAACTTTTCATTTCCTTTGTGCACTATAGATGGGGGCAACCTGTCAAAGTAACTATAACCAGATGGATAACAGAATGTATTTCTTTGGTGTATGCAAAGTTGAATGTGCTCCTCCACAAATCTGTAAGAGCTCATTGTACTAGATTTGTGGTAGCTTCCACGTTTTTTGTCTGGATCTTCCATGGATGATGATTGTCCAGCTGCTACTTGGTCAAATCCACATACCTTTGTTAACCACTGTAAATTGGATCTGTTGTCAAGGGGAAGAATGGAGTTTAGCTCAGCTGTTCTCAGGAACATCCTTCCTGAGGGGTCCACCCAGAGCCCAGGGAGCTGGGGACTCTGCCCCATACATTGAGGATGAATTAAAATTAACAGCATCAGATAAAGAAGTTATGTACTCACCATAACGTTCCATCTGTGTTGTCCATTTTCGTTCACCCTCAACTCCCCACCATCCAACCCCCAACCTTTTGTTCAAGGTCCCTCTGATAAGAAGCATATTTGTGAGGACAGTCAGCAGCCCTTGCTCCCTTGGATTTGAACTCCAGCGATGGCATCTTGCATAGTTTTTTGTTTATACTACTACTACTCTCCAGCTGTGTATTATCTGAGGTGAGAGGGGACCAGAGCATTGTGGGTAGGGAAGAGCTTGAGTGTCTGTAGTAATGGCTGAGTTGGATCAAAGGTCTGATCAGAGTCCCATATGTTGAGGCTGAGTGAAAGTGGACAACACAGATGAAACGTTATGGTGAGTACATAACCTTTTTTCTTGCCATTAGGTGGCTTAACCACCCATCAGAAAATGGTGGTGTTGAAAGCCATTCTTCCAGGAACGTCATGGCTTCCAGTGCTTCAGAAACATCTATGTTGAGTACAGTTTTTATGTGGCTTTTTTTCACAACTTTACCAAGCATGTTATTGATGGGACCATGACTCCGGGAATTGGGCTTCCTTTAGCACTTTGTTTCTGGTCAGATTAGTTGTCTTTTTTTTGATTATGGCTTCTGCCTCCTGCTTGTATTTATTACTTGGGATTCCTCTCAGTCATGCACCCACCTAGAAAGATGGCTGATACGCAACCGTATCAGTAGATCCATGAGGGTGTCTTCCTAAGGAGTGCTAGTTTACCCTTCTGCTGTGCCATATATGTATCGGAGTCTCTTTAATGCGGTTACTTTTGAAGTTACTGTAAATCAGACAAGTGTGCATTTTTATATATTTGTATAATGTGATTGTGATTGCCTTTTCTTGGTTTATTGCTTGTTCTTTTACATTTTTTGTTGGTGGTAAACTGGCAGGGTGCATGGGCTAGGTATACTTTCCAAGTCTGGCATGTGATATAATGGGATATACAAGCAAGAGAGAGGCAAATCCATTCACAGATCAACCGATTTGATGAGTATGTACCTGTTGATGTTCATCGTGTTTCACTGTTGCAGTCATTACTTGGGTTATCCTGCTGGCAGGCGACCCGCAGTCGGCCAGAGTTCCAAAGTCTTGGTCCGGCGTCGGTTGCTGTCGCTTCTTCCCTGACGTCAGTGCGCCAGGGATATATAAGATGCAACAGACGCCATTTTCTTCAGTCTTTCTTGCTGCGCAGTGCCCGAAGCAAAAGCAGTTCGCAAGTGCCGGTCGGCCGACTCCTGAGATTTTTGAATTAGAATTTCAGAACCAAAGTCTCCAATAAAGCTAAGTACCTCGTTGGGGAAACTTTTTCTTGCCTCAGACCGATGTCAGTAAAAGTTAATAATTGTATTTCCTGTGGGAAGCAAATACCTCATAAGGATTTTCATTCTTACTGTATTCCATGCCTAGGCCCTGACTACAACGTCACTAATTGTCGGTTTTGTGCTAGATTTAACAAACGCAGTATTAAACGTCGGTTTGATTTTGCTTTGCATTACTTTGGCTGAAGGTTCAGTTATACAATGCCATCGGAACAACCGACCGGAATTCGCAAAAAAACGCAAAGACAAGGATAAGGACAGGCATCCGAGGTCCAAAACAGACGACGAAGCCTCTTCTAGGCCAGTCGCCGGTTCTCAGTGAGACGCTTTCACAGCCCCTGACACCCACTACCTCAGAGCCTCAGGCCGCCTCCGTCTCCCGTGTGGAGACAACTAGGCCTCTGGAAACTCAAGGTATTGGGCCTACGGAAACAAATCCCTCAGATGGGTCCGGAGCTGCTGAGCAGGCACCGGCTTTTGAGAGTGTTTTCAGGCCTTCACAACTTACCTTCAAAACAACAACCAAGTCTAAAACACCATTAAAGACAAAGAAACAAGTACAGCATTCTCCTGGACAGTCCTCCATGCCTAAGAAACAGATGCTAAAAATGGCCGAAGACCTAATCACTCTGATCAGGGTGGGGTGAATTTCCTTTCTCCCATCCAATCGTCAAGGTTCCTCTTGAAGAGGTCCAAAGAGGCACTCTGCTTGACATGTATGGGCAATCTATTCCAGAGTCTGGGGAGTCTCTGGGTCAGGAACCTATCCCTCCAGCATGTTTTGTTTATTGTGATGACAAGGTTTAGATCCCTGGAGCGTGTAGCTCTGAGGGATTGGGATTTCTTTAAGTGTAGCATGTCCAACAGCTCTGGGTTTGACATGGCCTTGTATGTTAAGCAGAGATCGCCTCTGAGTAGACGATATGTGACAGAGTATAGCTGGAGTTTTTTAAGGTGGTCAGCGTAGGGCATCTGACTCCTCTTCAGACCAGGGATACTCTATACCCACCTGTGAGGACTCTGATGCTGAAGAATCCATTCCTTCAGCTTCTCCTCCTGAGGATTACTCTTTTGGGGAAACTTTACATACCATGAGGGAGCATTTCCATTGGGAGAGCCAGGATTACTCAGAATCCAAGAAAAGGCTCAGAGATTTTCTTTTATTGCCTCAGCACAGGCCCATTGCTATTCCGCCTGTTTTAGATATTGTGGATGATGTGTTCTCCGAATCTAGTTTAACCCGTGATTCTTTGCCCCCAGCTCCAGTCAAGCCAGACAGGTACTACAGAGTCCCTGACTCTCACAGATTTCTCTATAAAACCCTGCTGCTGACCCAGAAACGGTTTCCCAGGGTCCCAAAGGGGTAAAGGCTTCCACTGCTAAAAATCCAGTCCCCTCTGACAAGGATTCTAGAGCATTGGATAGATGGGGGAAGAAAGTTTACACTTCTGTAACGTTAGCAGTAAGAGCTTTAAATTGCCAGTTCCACATGCTTAAATGCCAATAATATTTAATATCTCTGTTAAAACAGAAAATGCTTACAAGCTTAGAAGGTCCTGATTTATAAGGAAATGCAGGATTTATTGCATGCAGCTGAACAAGTGGGAAAACATACTCTGCAATGTGGTTTTGATTCATTAGAGGCGTCTTGTAGAGCCGCAGTTACAGGATCTGTGATTCGAAGGCATGCTCGGTTAAAAGAACAAAGTTTACCTGACCATGTTAAGGCAAAATTATTGGATGCTCCTTTACAGCATGATGTCTTGTTTGGTATTTATTAAGGCAGAAGAGGTGTTAAAGAAAATGGAGGATAAAGCATAATCTATGCAAGCAGTGAAGGATTTTACAGGTACAGCCACCTAGATTTAGCAGAAATTGGCCTTCAAAAAATTGGTCCTTTCCAGTGTTAGACCGACCACAAAGAGGCAGATACAGACGCCCAAGAGGCAGATCTCAGCCCCAAGGCTCTTACAGACCACGACAGTGAGGTGCTTCAACCCCAAAAGGAGGAGAAGACAAGTCACAACCTTATAGGAAACAGTCCCAATGACTTCCCCTTCCAAATGCTAAGCACTTACCTTTTGGAAGCTCCCTTAGGGGGAAAACTAGCACTTTTTTCTCAAAATTGGCATACAATCACCCAAGACAAATGGGTACTGAATATTGTGTCTCAAGGTTACAAGCATCACTTTCACACTCTACCAAGGCCAGAAGGAATGCCAGACCTGCCACAAAATCAATGGGCAGAGGCACAAAAACAAATTACAGCCCTCATGGGCATGAGAGCTATTCAAAAAGTGCCACAACAGGAAGAAAGACAAGGCCAGAAAGGACAAAGCCTGGAGACCCATACTGGACCTATCTATTCTAAATACTTACCTGGATGTTCCAAAATTCAAAATGTTGACTCTACAGCAACTTCTTCCCATGCTGGGCAAGAAGGCTTGGCTTGTTACTTTGGACCTCAGAGAGGCATGCCTGCATGTCCCAATCAGACGAAATTGCAGAAGACACCTCCGATTCATAGCTGGCACAACGCATTACCAATTCTCTGCACTGCCCTTTGGCTTAGCTACTGCGCCCAAGGTCTTCACAAAATGCCTGGCACCAGTAATTACATTTTGCAGACAAAAAGGAATTCAAATATATCCCTACTTGGACGACTGCGTTATTCAAGCAGAGAGCAAGGACATTCTACTAACTCATCTGGCGTTTGTAAAAAGATTACTAATGGGCCTAGGATACACTATAAACGAAAAGAAGTCAAAACTAGTGCCCTCACAAGAGATAATATTCCTGGGTGCAAGCTTAAATACAACTGCCCAGATGGCTTATCTCACGCCAGACAAGCAAAGACAACTGACTCAGTACTTTCAATTGATGGCAAAAAAAACCCCAAATCCCTGCAAGAAAAATTCTGCAGGCCTTGAGGTTCATGGCATCCTGCATACTACTAATACCATATGCCAGACTGCATATGAGGAAGTTACAGTGGTATCTAAAAAGTGTTTGGACTCCACACTGTCGCAGTTTGGAAGCAATAATACCACTTATTCCCTGTCTGCAACAGGATTTTCGATGGTGGGCACAGGCATGTCACCACAACAAGGGGCAGCCTTTTACTTTACCCACAGCCAGGCAGACACTAACAGATGCATCGGAATACACCTGGGGAGCACATATGGAAGGAAAATGTATTCAGGGCAAGTGGGCCGCAGACCAAATGCATCTTCACATCAATCCAAAAAGAGATGCTAGCTGTACAAAATGCCCTGACAGCTTTCAAGGACCTTCTGCATCCAGAACAACTTTTACTAAATATGGACAGTACCACAGGTATGTGGTACATAAACAAGCAACGGGGCACACACTCCCACCCCCTCTGCAGACAAGCCACGACTTTGTGGAATACAGCACTGACTTATCAAATTCATCTGCAAGCACAATTCCTGCCAGGAAAGAAAAATACTCTGGCAGACGACTTGAGCAGAAACATCATGGATCCTCATGAGTAGAAATTAAATCCACAAGTATTCAGCATGATAACACAAAAATGGGGGTGCCCAGACATAGATCTTTTTGCCTCCCTTCTGAACTGCCAACTGCAGAAATTCTGCACAAGGACTTACACAAGCATGGAAAGTGGATGCTCTCTCATTCAGCTGGAAAACCCTAAAAGTTTATGCCTTCCCACCAGCCTCTCCTTTCAAAGGTACTCCTAAAAGCCAGACAAGAGAGGCCAAAAATTATCCTGATTGCCCCAGACTGGCCACGTCAGCACTGGTACCCAATCTTAAAGAACTTGGCTCAAGGCCCAGCATGGATTTTACCTCAAATTCCTCACCTTCTGACTCAACAAAACAATCAGATCCTGCACAGTCAGCTCAAAACCTTAAATCTGGCTGCATGGCAGATATCCTAGCCAAGCAGCCAACCCCTCTCTGTAAAGCTGTTATGGATGTCATTCTGGAGGCCAGGAGGTCCAGCACCAGGAAAACCTACTCAGACAAGTGGAAGAGATTCTGCTACAAGCAATAACTTCAGCACGAAGAGTCTCAAAGCTACAGGCATTAATGGCAGTGGAACCTTTCATCATTTTTCATCAAGACAGGGTTTCCTTAAGAACAAACCCTACATTTATGCCAAAGGTGGTATCCAGTGTGGCTCTTAACCAAACTATTCACTTGCCAACATTTTATCCAAATCCCCAGAATAAAGGGGAGAGACTTCTGCATTCATTGGACATTCACAGGCAGTTACGTTTCTACTTGGACAAAACAAAATCTTTCAGGAAAACTGAACAACTGTTTGTAGCATATGCTGCAGGATCACAGTGAAAGCCTATTTCAAAGCAAAATATTTCAAAGTGGATAGGGCACTGTATCCGTTTCTGCTACACACAACATGGAAAAACAGTGCCTAACAATATTAGGCCACATTCTACCAGGGCAACAGCCACCTCAGCAGCCTTTCTTAGAGGTGTACCAACCAAGGATATTTTGGAAGCTGCAACTTGGAGTTCAGTGCACACCTTTACCAAGCATTACCACTTGCCTCTTTACTCTAAATCCAGAGCAGGCTTTGCCACTGCAGTGATGCAGGGCCTCAGCCACTCCAAATCCTTTATAGACCCAGCCACCCAACCTCAGCTTTGGGATTCAACCAAAGTATAATCACTGCAACAGTGAAACACGATGAACATAGTACAGTTTTGTACCTACCATAAATGTAGATGTTCGAGTGTATTCACTGTTGCAGTCCTGGTTACCAACCCTCCATCCCCACTTCCTTTGCTGGGAGTTTGCCTTTCTATCCTATACAACTTATATACAACCTATGTGGTGTATTTGCTTGTAGATAAGGGTATTGTTTTTTATTCACTGTATGTTTTGGTTAGCAATATGTATTGCCTGTCTATTTGGGGGCACCTGACATCTGGGGCAAGAAAAACTGAAGAAAATGGCATCGGTTGTATCTTATATACCCCTGGCGCATTGACGTCAGGGAAGAAGTGACAGCAACCGACGCCGGACCAAGACTTTGGAACTCTGGCCGACTGCGGGTCGCCTGCCAGCAGGATAACCCAAGTGTAATGACTGCAACAGTGAATACACTCGAACATCTACATTTATGGTAGGTACAAAACTGTACTTTTACACTTTTTGATTTAAACTTTAAATGTATTTTGTTTTATTGTTGGTCCCTCTGTCTTCACTGATGTTTGATTTTAGGCTTCACTAGTTATGACTGATTTGTTACATTCCTTACTGCTAACCTAGTATGTTACATTTTGGAAGGTGGTGCTGACTCCCAATGGTGCAGCCGAGCTGTCATACTGCAAGTAATAGGGGCCATTTTTTTATATTGTAATGCTGCCCTTGCATCTTGGTGTGTCCACAACTTCAGTACTAGTAGTATACATGCTTGAGCTGCCACATGCATACTCCTGAATGATATGTCGTGTGGGTGCTTAGTACCTTACAAGGTATAACAACTGCAGATGATGCAGTCTCCAACAGAGTTATGCAGAGTAAATGGATCCACATACACACAAATCCCTATGGAAAGAGTATAGGCCTGTGTCCATTCAGTCCTCTTTCCTGTGACTGACCCTCTCCGTACTCAAAATACAGTTAGACTTGGACTATTAAGAGTATTGCTAGGTGCTGTACTTAGTGTCATTTTTAGCTAGTTGACAGAAGTTTATACCTTTTTTTGACCGCCTACCTCCACTGCTGATCTCCCCCCATATTTTCTTTACTGGCCTATTAATTTCCTTCATTTGTAGGAGTGGTGTATCCCTGCCATAATCTCTTTCAACATGTAGGATCTTCCAAGGAGAGACTGTCCTTTGGCCAGCCCCTGGTGAGACTGTGTCCCCTTGAAGGGTGAGAGGTAGGAGGACGATATCATATATGTTGCTGGTGCAGGGTTTTATTATGCAGGAGAATGAGAATCCAGTCTGGAGCAGGTATGACTGTATATGTATTTGCCCGTACAATTTCAGTTCCAACTCCCTGTTCTTTGCCTGTGATTGATCACATTTTCATTCCCTGATCTCCGCTGGGGAATCGCTGATGATAAAACCTACTCCCTCCTCCATCCAGCTTTGATTCTCCATCACCAGAGCTGCTATTCAAGCACTGGTCACCAGTTTACAGTCATAGCATCATCTGTCTACACCAGGGAGCCAGGAAAACATTTTGTACGTTTTGAATGTCTGCCCTGGTATTGTAAGTCAGAAGCATTAAAGTGGTTCAGAAAGTGCAGTTAAGGCCATATAAGATTACAAGCATTATTATTATTATTTTTTTTTTTGCTGAACCTTTGTTAGTGTCGTATGTTTGTTTATTTATATGTCAATATATTTTTCTTTAAAATGTCTGCTCTTTTTATAACCTCCTAAATGCTAATATTCCAACTCTGAAACATGCTAAGTGGCTTTACACTAAAAAATAAGATGTTCATAAGTTCTGGCTTTATATATGAGTTGGACTGAGTAGATATTTGGTGAAGGAATGAAACAAATGCATCTTGTACTTTTGTTCCATGGCATAGTTGTTATTGCGTGCAAGTTAATATTTGAGAGGTGTGTACATAATCTTTAAACAAAGCACTCAAGCCATGTATTTTTTTTAATGACTTGTAGCAAGTGCTGTATGTGTGTTCATGTGTGCACCGACTCTTATAACATGTCTAGAAATTGGACTTTTGTCAGAAGTCTGTAACCTGTCCCTCTTGTCTTGTCTCATTTGTATTGTAGGGTGTAGCAGGTAATCCCATGGTGAAGACAGTACTTGACAAAACCAAACATTCTGTGGAAACAATGATCACTACCCTGGATCCAGGCATGGCACCATATATCAGTGAGTATTGTTAAATTTCTTCAGCAGCTTCAAAAATGCCATTGTTGAAAGCATGATGGATGATACTGCACTGCAGTAGCTACATTTAGTTTAGATAAAGTGTGTATACACGCATAAACAAGGGCGCACATGTATTACGTGTGTGTGTTTATACACACACATCTAAGTTTATGCCCAATTACTTTTTAAATTCTTATTTAGTTATTGACATTTGCTTACTGGGAAAGTCCAATTGGGTCTTAAAGTACTCATTTTCAACAGAGTCCCAGGGAGAGCAACTCTGAAATGCATCAAAAAAGTTGTATTAAAGTAAGTAGTCAAAAAATGGAGACAAAGCTTCAGTACAGTGCGAGTCCGTCTGCCTTGGGACTGGGCCTGGTAAGCTCATGGATTTTACTTGTTTATTGATTTCACATTTGCTTTATAGGTACATTAAAGTGAAATCCAACTAGCTATAGACTTGTGTTTTGAATGGTTTATATGTGTAACCTTTTCACCATTTGCTTGGATGATGATTGGGGTATTTCGAAGGCACCTTAGTGTTTATGGGCATTAGGTAGGGTTTTAAACCCTGTGTTTAGTCAAACAATCCACTTATGCTGTACTGATTCAGTTACAGAAAGCCCAAAACATGGCATGTTTGCAACTGGTGGAGTTTGGCTTTATTGGCTTAAATGTACCCATCATTCTGGGCATCCTACCTTCGCCCAGAATGATACTGCAGTACAAGCAGAAAATGATAGACTTCAACAGTTGGCTAAGTTTCTGGTGTCATTCTATGGGCATCCAGTATCTCTCTGCTTGGGATGACATGATTGACAGACCTCGATGCTTTGCTAGAGATGGCCTGCATTTGTCACCTCTAGGTTCCGGATACTGGCTAAGGCTCTTGCCACCCCTATAGTGCCTTTTTTAGGCAGTGTTCCAAAGACCAAATTATCTCTGTAACAGCTGTAAATAAATGCAGTCAGAGGGTCATGCTGCTTAGCGTTAGAAGTCTGCATCTCAATATGCACTTACTCAAAGCACTCCTCAAAATGGAGAACATAGACATTTGTGCTGTAACGGAGACCTGGTTTAAAGCAGCAGAAAGCACCCATTCTCTACCGGGCTATAACTCATTCCACACCTTTCGGCCCCAGAAAATGGACTGAAGCTCCAAAGGTGGTGGTGTCTCCATATTCATAAAGGATATACACACCTCCAGACTAGTAGCCCAGCATAACGCATCTGAGATACTTCAGGTACAACTAACAGTGGGTAAGATGGCAATTCAGGTCGTAACCTGCTATAAGTCCCCAACTATGTCCCAAGACTCTCATTCCACTTTCCTAAGCACCCTGGAAACTATTAGGGTCCAGCCCAACAGTCTCATACTGGGTGACTTCAACTACCCCTCCATCAACTGGGAAAACTACTCGTTCACCAATACACTTGCCCAATGCTCCTGGAGTTAATTCCAGTGAGCTGGACCAGCTCATTCTTACCCCCACTAGAGGACGCAACATCCTTTATCTGGTTATTACTTACATGTGCAACTGTTGCTCAATGCCCGTAGTCAATTCTTCCCTGGTAGATCCGACCACAAACTAATTACCATGGAAATCCACATCTCACCCACACCACCAGCAACGGCAACCACCATGAAAACTTCTCCAAAGCTGACTTTGGGCTCCTAAAAAAGAGGTGGCTAACTTCACAGCACCCATGCAAATGGAAAATTGGTGCATGACCACCGAATCATACAGCAATGTACTGTACGAACACGTACATAAAAGCATGGAACTAGCCATACTCAACAGAACCAAGATGCTCTCCTCCAAAAAAAGGAAGCCAATGTGGTGGTCCCCTGCCATTAACAAATTCTACAACAGAAGGAAGAAACTATTGCAGAAAAAGGTGAAATCCCAAGACTGGAAAAACTCCCTTTTTAGCCTCAACAAAAAGTTGAGAGCCCTCATCAAAACCTCTAAAGCTAGCTATGAAGGCAGAATTGCAACAGACACTAAAAACAACCACAACACCTTCTGCAGTTGTATCAAGAATCTTCATGGCAATACCCAGATTTGCTCTGAGTTACTGCATAATGGTGCCTCCTGTACTGAGCCAACAGATATTACCAACATACTGGTCGACAGATTCATTGCCAACTTTACCCCCCCCGCAAAAGGACTAGTCATAATACCGGAAGAATTCCAGACACCCAGCACTGCAGCACAGGTTAAAGCTGTGATCTACATGAAATACAAAGTGAACTGGCACCACACCTGTGTGCACTGTTCAGTTACAGCTTCACCTCAGGCTTTGTCCCTACAGAATGCGCACTGCTACAGTCATCCCTCTCCATAAAGGGGGAATGACTACAGACCCTGGGAATTATCGCCCCATTAGCCTGACGAGTCTGATATGTAAGGCTATGGAGCAAATCATCATGTACCTAATTAACAAGGATATAGGGAATCTCCAAACTCTGAATCCCACGCAATTTGGTTTTGTAAAGGGGAGATCATGCCTGCTCAACCTGGTTGACTTCTTTGAGTCGGTCACCAGAGCTGTGGATGAGGACAAGGCAGTTCATACAGCCTAACTCAATCTGGCCAAGGCCTTTGATACCATTTCTCACCTGAGGAATTATTGATAGACTCACCAAACTAGGCATCAACCCCTGTATCACTAGGTGGGTTGCAAATTGGCTCACAGATAGAACCCACAGTGTGAAAGTAGCAGACTTCAAGTCAGACTGATGATCAGTCACGAGTGGAGTCCCACGGGGATCGGTCCTGGGTCCTCTCCTGTTTGGCATCTATTTCTAAGAAGTCCAGGCCAACACTGAGGGACTCTGGCTGACCAAGTTTGGCGACAATTGCAAACTTGGGAGCCTTATTAACTCCCCAAGTGATGTAGACATCCTATAGAAAGGCCTCAATGAGACCGACGACTGGTGTCGAAACCATGGCCTTAAGCTTAATGCCAAAAATTGCATAGTCATTCTCTTTGGGGAAAACTCTGTTCCCACTAATTACCACATTGATGGTAGCCCACTGAACACTGAAGGCATTATAAGAGCTCTGGGGACACAGGTTAACAGCAACCTCTTCTTCGACCACCACATTGCCACTGTGGTCAAAAAGTCCTTTTGTGCAGCACATCTTGTTACCAGGGGTTTTGCATCCAGGAAGAAAGAGGTCATCATCTCTCTACTCTTCCCTCATTAGACCAGTCATAGAGTATAATGCCCCAGTTGGCATGTACCTCACTAAACACCTGCAGCAGCTGGAAAGGCCACAAAAATACCTCACAAAGAGGATCCTAGGCCTTAAACACATGCCATATGGACGGACTCAAAAAGACTCCAGCTTTTCTCTGTCTCATATCGTCTATTAAGAGGCGATCTTTGCTTGACTTCCAAAGCCATGTGTGACCCAGCCCTGTTAGAAATGTTACACCTAAAGATATCCCAAATCCTCTGCACCACACACTCCAAGGACCTCAACCTCATTACCACAGTCAACAGAACACGCTGGAGGGACAGGTTCATAACCCAGAGACTGCCCATCCTCTGAAATAAACTTCCCATACATGTCAAGCAGAGCACCTCACTGGTCCTTTTCAAGAGAAATCTTGATGAGTGGATGGGAAATAGAAAGTTCACCCCGGGGATCACTCCAGTGGCTCTACTTGATAGAGGCATTGGGAACTAACGGCGGCATGACGCCAGGACACTTTTTTATGTGCTTAGACTATAGGGATTCGGAAACCATGTGAATGAAACACTGGTATGTCTTTAAGGGATAATTTGCATATATGCTGTGGGCCTTCTTCAGGATGTTAAAGGTATTACACAGTAAAGACTCTGGCTTGGCACAGTCATTTTTGCAGTTTTACTGAATGGTTTGTCTGAATAACCTTTTTACTCTTTGCTTAGATATTTTCTTGTGCTGTAGACATTAGAGGTAGGGAAAAACTCATTTTAGCTGAAAAAAATTTAGACCGTGGATAGTTTAAATGGCCGTCTTAGAACCATTTGCTTAATTTCTTATAATGCTACAGAAGCATTGTATGTTGTTGGGTTTAGTAGAAAGGAAATTAATGAGGTTGGATAGAGGGCACTCAGTACAGATGTTGAAAAGTAAAATAAAATTCCCTTCCATTTTTGGGTGGAAGCCAAGATCATTGTTGGCATCTGTTTCATCTCCCTGCTTCAGGTTTTTTAATCCCTCATCCAAGGAGTAGTTCAGAATATATTTTTTGAAGGTAGCAAATTCTAGGAGAAGTTGTAAGAACTGCATTATTAGTTGGGCGACAGCTAGTGTTTGGGAAGAAATTTAAAAGTTGAGGGAATCCTAATGTGATAAGTTAAAGGTTGTTTTATACAATTTAGGTCTGTGCCTTTTGTGCTGTGTTTTCTTAAGTGCTGCTTTCACAAGATCCCTAGTTTTGTTTGCAATGTGAAATATTGTGTAACTGTCTCTGTTTTTTCAAGGATATCGACTTCACACTTCAGGAGTGTCAGAAAGCAGTAATTTTTATTTTTTCCTGTGTCTGGCCACTCTGGGGCTGTAACTTCCATAAAGTGGAATACAAGTTTGTTCTTTGTGTTTCACTGTTGCAGTCATCACATTTGGGTTATCCCTGCCAGGGTAGCCCTCAGCCGGCCCAAATACCAGAGGCTTAGTATTTCTGCGTCTGTTGCTGTCGCTTCAGGATTGAATTTAGGTCATCAGTAGTATAATGTAAGGCAGCCAATGCCATTACATCAGTCATTCTTGCCAGGTAGCCCGAAGCAGGAGCAGTTCGCATGAGTGCCACCACCTGAGTTTCATCTTCCGAATTGAAGCTGAAGTCTTCTAAAGCTAAGTACCCTGTTGGGGATCCTTTTTTCTTGCACTAACCGATTTCAGAAAAAGTTAACAATTGTCTCGCCTGTAGAAAGCAAATACCACACTGAGACTTTTCATTCTTACTGTGTCACTTGCTTAGGCCCAGACCACGACGTTCCTTGCTGTCGCTTTTGTGCAATGCGAGAGCTATAAGCTGTTGGACACTTACTGTAGCTAGATATTTTCGCTTACAGTCCTCGAATTCTGATATGGCGTCAGTAAGCCATCCGACAGCAGAGCTTCTGAAAAAAAAGTAAGTATAAAGACAGAGACCGTACAGGTCCAAACTTACCGACGACGCTTCTGTTAAGCTAGTCGTCAGTTCTCCAGTCCTCAGTGAGGCGCTTTTGTAGCCCCTGATGCCTGCTTCTGTGGATTTGCAGGCCGCTGCTGAGACCGTTTCGGAGTCCGGTATGCCGCAAAACTCTTTTTCGACTAAGGATCCTGCAGTTCTCTCCCTTGGATGGGTCCAGAGCCACTGAGCAGGCACTGGCTTCCGAGGAAGTACTTTGCACTACTGATTCTCAATATAAACTGACTTCTTTCGCATCTACCATTCTTTCGAAAACTACCGAGTTTCTAAGGCCCAGGGTACGAGCCACAACCAAAAAACCGACGACCCAATCTCAAAGCCTGCTTCCTTGCCTCCGTCTCAAATGCTTGAAATGGCGGATGACCTTATGCTAATCAGGGGAAGCAAAGCTACCCCTTCCAAAAGAAAGACATCTGTCTCCAGTAGTTTTGTCTGAAAAGGAATCTGATGACTCTGATGCATCTGAATATGAAGACATGCAACCCATCTCTGCTTATGAGGATTCTGATGCAGAGGATTCCATTCCTTCGGCCTCTCCACCCGAGGACTTTCCCATTGGAAATGCTCCCTTAAGGTATGAAGGGTTTCCCTATAGGAAATGTCAGGACAACCCTCCGTCTAAAAAGAGACTCAGAATTCTTAGATCTTCCACAGCACAGACCTCTGGCCATTCCCCCAGTCCTGGATGTTGTGGACGATGTTTTCCTGGAATCCAGTTAGACTCCTGACACCCTTCCTCCTGCACCCAGAAAACCTGACAGATATTACAAAGTCCCTGACTCTCACAAATTTCTTTTCAAAAATCCTACTACTGACCCCGAGGTAATTTCTCAATGGCTTAAAGGAATTAGAGCAACCTCTGCTAAGAATCCCACCCCCTCAGATAGGGATCCCGAGCACTAGACAGATGGGGTAAAAAAGTATGCACCTCTGCTACTGTTGCTATCAGAGCACTAAATTGCCAGTTCTGTATGCTAAAATTTCAGCAAAATACCATGGAACTCAAAGTGTCTTCCTTTCCTGCTTGTGCAGAATCTAAAGAGTTACAAGAGGTAATGCATTCTGCAAGTCAAGTGACTAAGCACACCTTGCACTGTGGTTTTGATGCCCTAGAAGCTTCTTGCAGGGCAGCAGTCACAGGTTCTGTCCTTAGAAGTCATGCATGGCTTAAGGAACAGCCCTTGCCAGACCATGTTAAATCTAAATTATTGGATGCACCCTTGCACAAAGGCAACTTATATGGCACTAAGGCAGAGGAGGTCTTAAAAAAAATGGAAGAAAAGGCAGAGGAGGTCTTAAAAAAGATGGAAGAAAAAGCTAAATTTATGCAGACAGTTAAGGATTTCCTACAGGTCCAGCCACCCAGGTTCAGCAGGCATTGCCCCTCCAAGCACTGGTCCTTTCCTGCTACCACCAGGTCATTTCAGTCCAGATCCCGGGCAAGCAGACCCCCCCCCCCCCAGACAGCAGCCACAGGGAATGTAGAGATCAAAACAGTGGAATTCCTCCACTTCAAAACCAGGGAGTTCTAAGACACCCCCTCATGGTAAGAACTCACAATGACTCTCCTCCCCCACCTCCTCCCTCTGCCCACCTTCACTTACCCCTAGGAGGAAAACTCTCCATGTTCTGTAGTCCTGTCTCGCCTTCATTCTTACACTCGGGACTGGAGCCGAATCTTGGCTCCGACTCGGACATACTCTAGCTCAAAAACTTCTGGTTGGCTCGTGGCTAGGAGATATCCCATCATGCATCACCAACATTCCCCAAATCTCATTTGCCGCTCGTTCAGCTCAGACGTATTTCTTTTTGACCATGGCTAAGTGATATTTTTCAATAATTTGACTCGTCATTGTTAGATAATATAATATTGTCTTGCTAGTTTAGTGTGTTTATTGCAGTCTCTGTCTGTTTCGGACTATTTGCTGCTTATTTTCTCTGTGTATTTGTTTTATGTTGTTTGGCCGTTCTTCCATTGACCTTTTTGGTATCCCTGCATCGCTAATCTCCTGTGCTGCTGTTTTTCCTCTTTCCTCTTTGGGCTAGGCCCGTTTAAGTTAGAGGACCTAGTCCTCTTTCTTTTGTTTGTCTCCTGTTGGACTAGGCCAATTTAAATTAGAGGACCTAGTCCTCCGTTTATCTTTTTCTCTGGTTAATTGTTGTGTGTTGTATTTGCAGATTGTGGTTTTTTGCATTATGTCAAAAGACGCTAAGGATCACAAGCATTCGGGCTTCAACAAGTGTACTAAATGTGCCCAGAAGATGTCCTTGACTGATGGGCACAATTTGTGTGTTTACTGTTTGGGGGCTATCCACCTCCAAGAGTTTTGCCTGTTTTGCTATGCATTCAGTCCTTTTGTTCTTCAGGAGAGGAAGAACAAACTGATATTGAAGGGATTATTAAAACATTCCTTTGAGGAGGAATTGGCATCCTCATCATCCAGTTCTAAATCTCCTTCTTCTTCCAAAAAAGACAGACCAAAAACTACAAAATGGTGGCCTCCCACCCATTCTGTATCATCGATGCCTTAGGACAAAATTGCTAAAGTGGCTACACCCTCATCGGCTCCACTGATTTTGGTGCCGACAGAGGTTAGCTTAGTGGATTCATCAGTCTCGGCTCCAGGAACTTCGGAGCCGATAACTGACACTACATCTTGGAGCCGGTCATCTGAAATTTGACCGGTTTCCCCGACTCTTAGGTCGCCTATCTTCCAGCAATCTAGATCCCCCTCTCTATCGTCCAGGTCCTCTAGTAGCCTTTCTGATGAGGACGTCGAGAGAGTGGTGCGTAGACTGCTTCAGACTTTGGCGCTAGCAAATTTGCTTTTGGCTCCGTCCCTGTGAATTTTATTGGCGCCAAAATAAACACCATTTCAATGCAGGCTTACCTTCCTGTAGAAAGAATTCAGAGTGTAAGGGAACAAGTCCTTGAGCTTACTTTAAGAAAAGTCAAAGCAAAGGTGGTGCTTAAGCTATTAGGGACCATGGCTTCCACAATAACACTAGTTCCATTAGCCAGACTGCACATGAGGATCCTGCAGTGGTTACTCTTTGTCACTGCAGTATTTCCCTCTGTCTCACCCCATCCTGATAAATTTTGCAAACAGTATCTTCGTTGGTGGATCTAGACCAGCAACCTAAGCACAGGCAGACCATTTGTTCCTCCCTCCAGTTGCCACTGTGACCACGGATGCCTCCCAGATTGGGTGGGGAGGCATTATCTAGGGAGAACAGTCCAAGGCACATGGCAAGATCACGAGGCTCATTTGCATATCAGTGTCCTGGAGATGAGAGCAGTGCTTCTAGTGTTGCAAGCACTTCACAGCTTTCTCCTTCTAGAAATGATTGCAATCCACTCGGACAACATGTCAGTGGTATGGTACCTAAACAAGCAAGGAAGAACCAAATCTTACCCCCTCTGCAGAGAAGCCCTTCGAGTATGGGAGTGGGCAGTGTCTTCCCAGTACCTACTGGTAGCAACACACATCCTTGGGAAATCCATCGTCATAGCCGACCGGCTCAGCAGGGCTATTTTGATGCCTCACGAGTGGTCTCTGAACACTTACATTGCGGAAATGATTTTTTGCAGATGCCACCGCTCTCAGTGCCAAATGCAGCAGCTACTTTACCCTGATTCCCCTGGAAGGGGAGACTCCAAGAGATGCACTCGTTCACAATTGGCCCTCGGGACTTCTCTATGCTTTCCCTCCTTTCCCCCTCATTTCGAAGTTAATTCAGAAAGCAATATCCTTTGGAAGCAGAATGATCCTAATTGCTCCTTACTGGCCCCGACAGATTTGGTTCCCCTTCCTCAGACCGTATCTAATGGACAAACCTTGGACTCTGGATCCAGTTCCAGATTTACTGAGACACATGTCAGGGGCGTTCCATCCCTCTATCCACACCCTCAACTTGACAGCTTGGCTGCTCTACTTCCATCCTTAGTCAGGCTTCATGACTTTTCTCCCGAGGTTGTACACATTGTCATCTTCCCACAAACCTTCTACCAGGAAAATTTATACCAGTAAATGGAAAAGATTCTCCTTTTGGGCCCGTGAGAGAAACCTTGATCCCTACACAGCTCCCATTTCTGCTGTTTTAGACTTCCTCTCGCAGTTATTCAACCAAGATTCAGCAGCAGCAACTATTAAAGTCCAGTTGGCAGTCATTTTCACTTTTCATGTTGCTAACGAACCTAATCTTATGGCTCATAGGCTTTGTAGAGCCTTCCTCAAAGGGACCACTTTATTAAGACCCCCCCCCCCCCCCAGTCAGGGATCCTGTGGCTCCAGGGGATTTGAACTTTGTTCTCCATAAACTTATGCCAAGTCCTTTTGAACCTTCAGCAACATGTGACCTCATGTTTTTAACTTGGAAAACTATATTTTTAGTGGCTATCACTTCTGCAAGAAGGGTCTCTGAACTGCAAGCTCTTTCTGTTAAGCCCCCTTATTTGGTATTTCATAAAGATAGGGTCTCCTTGAGGACAAACCCTTTATTCCTAAGGTTTCTTCTCAAACCAGTATTAATCAGTCTATTGAATTGCCTGTTTTCTTCCCTGAATATTCTAACAAAGCAGAGTATAAATTCCAACAACTGGATGTGTGTAGACAATTGCATTTTTATCTGGACAGAACTAAAGATTTCAGAAAGTCAGAGCAGTTGTTTGTCTCGTTCTCAGACTCTAGGAAGAGCCTTCCAGTTTCTAAAGTCACACTATCTCACTGGATTTCCAGTTGCATTTCATTTGTCTATTCCTCCAGTGGTAAAGATCTTCCTTTTAAGGTGAAAGCTCTTTCTACCAGGTCTGTGTCTACCTCTGTAGCCTTTGAGGCTAAAATCCCAATAGACAACATTTATGCTGCAGCAACATGGGCTTCACCTCACACCTTCATTGCTCACTACAAATTGGATATGGCTTCTAGGAACAGGTCTTCCTTTGCTTCAACAGTACTCAGGAGCATTTTACAATGAGCCACCCAAGATGAAGGTGCTAGGAACGCTGTCCCAAGTGTAAGAATGTAGGCGAGACAGGACTACAGAGCATAAAGAAGTTATGTACTTACCATAACGTTCGATGTTTGTAGTCCATCTCGCCCTTCATTCTTATGAACCCTCCCTCCTGCCCCCTCCTTGAGGACCTGGAGGTAGAGTGCCAACTGTTTTATTGTTAGTCCTTTTGATTTGTTTGTTCTTTGTCTCTGTATTTTTTCCTCGCAGCAAACAAGATCTGGGGAATGTTGGTGATTGCATTGATGGGATACCTCCTAGCCACGAGCCAACCAGAAGTTTTAGAGCTAGAGTATGGCCTAGTCGGAGCCGAGATTCGGCTCCGGTCTCAAGTGCAAGAGTGAAGGGCGAGATGGACTACAAACATCGAACGTTATGGTAAGTATATAACTTCTTTTTTCACAAAAGCACATGGGCCACCATTACCAACGGCCACTGGATCCTCAACATAGTGTCCCAGGGATACAAATTTTCTTTCCACACTCTTCCAACCCCAAAAGGGTTCCCAGATCTACCTCCAAACCAGTGGGCAGAGGTGCAAAAGCAAGTCCTTTCCCTGCTCTCTATGAGGGTAATAGAGCACGTTCCTGCAGAACAGAAAGGGCAAGGTTTCTACTCCAGACTTTTTCCTGGTACCCAGAAAAGAGGGCACCTGGCGCCCCATCCTCTATCCATTCTAAACACCTTCCTGGTGATACCAAAATTCAAAATGCTCACCCTCCAGCAACTGCTACCAATGCTCTCCAAGGATGCTTGGCTAGCCACCTTAAACCTAAAAGAGACCTACCTCCACATTCCTATCAGGGAATCATACAGGAAATATCTACGTTTCAGGGCAGGATCTCTGCACTTCCCTTTGGCTTATCTACAGCTTCCAGAGTTTTCACAAAAGGTCTCTCTCCCACCATTGCCTTTTGCAGACAAAGGAATATCCAAATTTACCCATACTTAGATGACTGCCTAATTCAGGCAGACAGTCAGGAAAAGTTGCTCAAGCACCTGGCCTTTGTAAAGTCCCTACTGACCTCCTTAGGGTACACTATCAATGGAAAGAAATCCAAACTAGTACCCACCCAAAAGATTATATTCCTGGAAGCAAGCCTGGACACACCATCCCAGATGGCATTCCTTACACTAGAAAAAGCAAACTTACCTGACGGCCTACTTTTCTCATCTAGCCACCAGACCCCTGTTATCTGCAAGGAAAATCCTGCAAGCTCTGGGGTTCAGGGCATTTTGCATTCTACTCATTACATATGCCAGACTGCATGTGAGGAAACTTCAATGGTACCTAAAAAGCCTTTGGTGTCAGCACTCACAAGACCTGGAAAACTCTTATACCAGTGATACCTTGCCTAAGGAAAGATTTTCTTTGGTGGGCAGCAGCATGCTCCCACAACAAGGGACTACCTATGTTCATCGTGCATACAGCTGCAGTCATAACAGATGGGTTATCCTGCCGTCAGGCAGGTCCTCGGTCGGTCGAATTCCAAAGTCTAGGTCCGGCGTCGGTTGTCGTCGCTTCTTCCCTGACGTCAGTGCGGCAGGGGTATAAAAGAGGCAGTCAACGCCATTTTCTTCGGTCTTTCTTGCCGCGCGGTGCCCGAAGCAGAAGCAGTTCGCAAGTGCCGGTCGGCCAGCTTCTGAGATTTACGAAAGTATTTCAGCCGAAGTCTTCTTGAAAGCTAAATACCCCGTTGGGGAAACTTTTCTTGCCTCAGACCGATGTCAGACAAAGTTAATAATTGCATTTCTTGTGGGAAGCAAATACCGCATAAGGATTTCCACTCTTTCTGTATACCTTGCTTAGGCCCAGACCACGACGTCTCGGCCTGCCGTTTCTGTGCTAGATTCCATAAACGCACTATTAAGCATCGGGCGGAGTTCACCCTTCACTTTTTCGGCAAAAAATTTAATTATATTATGTCGTCGGATACTCCGACTCCAATTTTGAGCAAAAAACGCAAAGATAAGGAAAGATACGAGGTCCGCACCACTTACTGAAACCACGCTAAGGCCGACTACCGGTTCTCCGGTACTCAGCGAGGCGCCTACACAGCCCCTGACTACCGATGACCATGCATTACTGGTGTCTTCAGTACCTGAGGTTGCAGGCTCCTCGGCCCCCATTCCTACTACAGATCCCGACGCCACTCCTGGTGGGGAAACTCAGATTTTAGACAGGCCTGCCATTTCTCAAGGGGTCTTTAGGCCTTCCACCTACTCTATTAAAGCCTTCACTAAATCTAAAGCAGCCATGAAAACCAAAAAACAGGTTCCTCAGACCCCCCTCTCAAGGCACCATGCCTAAAAAACAGATGCTTAAAATGGCTGAGGATTTGATTACTCTTATCAGGGGTTCTCAACCCCCCTCTGACAAAAGGCCCAGATTAGAGGAAGACTACCCTTCCTCAGATCAAGCTTCTGTTACCTCAGAACTATCTGAGGACCAGGATTATGCCTATTCTCCACTCGAAGACTCTGATGCAGAGGAGTCTATTCCCTCGGTCTCCCCCCCTGAGGACTTCTCTTTTGGGGAAACCCTGCATACATTGAGGGAACACTTTCATTGGGAAGGCCAAGATTACTCAGATTCCAAGAAAAGGCTCAGGGAATTTCTTCTGCTCCCCCAGCATAGGCCTCTGGCTATCCCTCCTGTTTTAGATATATTGGATGATGTGTACACAGAAGCCAGCCTTAATCCAGATTCTTTGCCTCCATCTCCTGTTAAACCAGACGGGTATTACCGGGTTCCTGATTCCCACCAGTTCCTATATAAAAGCCATACTGCTGACCCAGAAACAATTTCACAGGGTCCCAAGGGAATTAAGGCCTCTACTGCTAAAAACCCATTACCTTCAGAGAGAGATTCCAGAGCTTTAGAAAGGTGGGGGAAAAAGGTGTACACCTCGGCCACTTTAACCATGAGGGCATTAAACTGTCAGTTCCATATGTTAAAGTATCAGCAGTTTTTGATAGCTCAGCTGAAAAGCAAGATGACCCAACCAGAACAACCAGATTTAAAAGAGTTGCAGGATTTGTTGCATGGTGCAGAGCAAGTGGGTAAACATACCTTGCAGTGTGGTTTTGATGCTTTAGAGGCCTCATGTAGAGCTGCTGTTACGGGGTCTGTTATACGTAGGCATGCTTGGCTCAAAGAGCAAAGCTTACCAGATCATGTCAAAGCTAAATTATTAGATGCACCTCTTCAAAAAGATGTATTGTTTGGTGTTAAAGCTGAGGAGTTGCTAAAGAAAATGGAGGAAAAAGCGAAATCAATGCAAACAGTGAAAATTTCCTGCAGGTACAGCCTCCACGTTTCAGCAGAAACTGACCTTCAAAAATTTGGTCCTTTCCAGCCACGGACAGACCTCAAAGGGGCAGATACAGGCACCCAAGGGGTAGAGGGCAACCTCAAGGATCTTTCAGAGCAAGGCAGTGGCAAGCACCAACCCCAAGAGGTGGAGAAGATAGATCACAGTCTTTTAGAAAACAGACACAATGACTTCCCCCTACACCTGCCAAGCAAAGCTTTAATGGCAGCACCTTTGGGCGGAAAACTGACATTATTCTCAAAAAATTGGCATATTGTTACAAAAGACAAATGGATTCTGGACATTATAGACAGAGGCTACAGGTTCCACTTTCACACCCTTCCAAAAATGAGAGGCATGCCAAACCTGCCACAAAATCAAAGGGCAGAGGCACAAAAACAAGTTTTAGCTCTCATGGACATGATAGCAATTCAAGAGGTACCTGCAAAAGAACAAGGTCAAAGGTTTTATTCCAGACTATTCCTGGTACCAAGGAAAGACAAAGATTGGAGACCTATCTTAGACCTATCCATCCTAAACGCATATCTACAGGTGTCAAAATTCAAGATGCTCACATTACAGCAGCTTCTTCCCATGCTGGGCAAGGAGTCTTGGCTGGTAACATTGGACCTCAAGGAGGTATACCTGCATGTCCCTATCAGACAAGATTGCAGAAGATACCTCAGATTTCTTGCAGGTTCAACCCATTACCAATTCTCTGCATTGCCCTTTGGCTTATCTACTGCGCTCAGAGTGTTTACGAAATGCCTGGCATCAGTAATCGCCTTCTGCAGACTACAAGGGATACAAATCTTCCCATATCTGGACGACTGCCTGATCCAAGCGGACAGCAAGGACATACTACTGCAGCACCTGGCGTTTGTAATAAAACTGTTGAACTTCCTGGGATACACAGTCAACAAAGAAATCAAAACTAATACCCTCTCAACAAATAATTTTCCTGGGTGCCAGCTTGGATACAACCACCCAGATGGCCTACCTCACGCCAGACAAGCAAGGGCAACTGTCTCAATACTTCAGAAAAATGGCAACTTACACCAGGCTAACTGCAAGGAAAGTCCTGCAGGCTCTGGGATTCATGGCATCTTGCATCCAACTAATCTCATGTGCAAAGCTGCATATGAGGAAACTTCAGTGGTACCTGAAAAACTTATGGTCTCAACACAGCCACAGCTTGGAAGCAATTATACCACTCATTCCATGCCTTCAAAAGGAATTTTTGTGGTGGACTCGAGCTTGCCAAAGAAACACAGGTCTTCCCTTCTGTGTACCTCAAGCAACTCAAATCATCACAACAGACGCCTCGGACTACGCCTGGGGAGCACACATGACAGATCAGTGCATTCAGGGAAAATGGACCCGAAAAGAGAAGCACCTTCACATCAACAAAAAGGAAATGCTGGCCGTGCAAAAGGCTATTATGACCTTCAAAGATCTACTGCATCCAGGCCAGCTATTGATAAGGACAGACAACACCACAGTGATGTGGTACATAAACAAACGGGGGAACTCATTCATACCCCCTGTGCAGGCAAGCCATGACCCTATGGAACACAGCACTGGAATTGCAAATTCAACTACAGGCACAATTCCTGCCAGGGAAGGAAAACACACTGGCAGACAACCTAAGCAGAAATATGACAGATCCACACGAATGGAAGTTGCATCCTCAAGTTTTCACAAAGATAACTCAGGCATGGGGACAGCCAGACCTAGATCTCTTTGCTACCCACAGAAATTGCCAGTTGAAAAAATTTTGTTCAAGGACCTATCATCCACAGGCCTGGAAACAACATTGACAGTCTATGCCTTCCCGCCTCTTCCTCTGCTGCCCAAAGTTCTATTAAAAGCCAGAGCAGAGAGGCTGAAAATGATTCTCATTGCTCCAGACTGGCCAAGACAACACTGGTATCCGCTCCTGAAAAGCCTGACACATTCCCCACCATGGATCCTACCTCTGGTCCCAGCACAACTACAAAACTCTCCACAGCAATCTCATAACTCTAAATCTAGCTGCATGGAGAATTCCTTGATTTCCCAACAGTTTCTCCTCTCCAAGGAGGTGCAGGATGTCATCTTGGAGGCCAGAAGACCCTCTACAAGAAAGGCCTACTCCGCCAAATGGAAACGATTTTGTGCCTGGAATCAAGAAAAGGGACAGAATCATTGGGTAATAAATATACCTCAAATTTTACAGTACCTAGCTGAGATGTTAAACAATGGACTTTCCTTCTCCTCCATCAAGATCCACGCTTCAGCCATTTCTGCACAATACAACACAGATCCTCCTTTATTCTCTCACCCTCTCTTAAGGCAGTTCCTCAGAGGGGCAAAGAATATAAAACCCCCAAGGGAAACCACCAGTCCCTGCTTGGGACCTCAACTGTATTGGAAAAGCTGACCCTTCCTCCCTTCGAGCCAGCTTCTTCAACAGAGTTACAGTACTTGTCATGGAAAACAGCCTTTCTTCTGGCTATCACCTCAGTACGCAGGGTTTCGGAGCCACAGGCCCTCATGGCTGTGCAACCATTCATCATTTTCCATCAGGACAGAGTTTCCTTATGAACCAACCCTACCTTTATGCCAAAGGTAGTATCCAGTGTAGCTTTGAATCAGACTATCCACTTACCTACCTTTTATTCTAATCCACAAAACAAAGGGGAAAGACTACTACATTCCTTGGACATTCACAGACAACTTTGTTACTATTTGGACAGAACAAAGCCATTCAGGAAATCTGAGCAACTCTTTGTGTCCTATGCTGCAGGTGCTCAGGGAAAGGCTATTTCCAAACAGACAATTTCCAAATGGATAGCCCACTGCATACGCTTTTGTTACTCATTTCATGGAAAAACTGTGCCTGCATGCATCAGATCCCACTCCACCAGAGCTACAGCTACCTCTGCAGCCTTCCTCAGGGGGGTCCCTACCAAGGACATTTTGGAAGCAGCCACCTGGAGTTCAGTGCACACTTTCTCCAAGCACTATCACCTCCCACTATACTCAAAATCTAGAGCGGGCTTTGCCACAGCAGTTCTGCAGGGCATCCTAGCCCCTCCTAGTTCCACTTAGTGCCTACCACCCTTACTTAGCTTTGGGATTCTACCCATCTGTTATGACTGCAGCTGTATGCACGATGAACATAGTACAGTTTTGTACCTACCATAAATGTAGATGTTAGAGTGCTCATACAGCTGCAGTCCAGGTTTCCCTCCCTCCATCCCCTATTAGGACAGGCCTTATGACAAACACTTTTCATATAACCTTTTTGGGGTATTCTTTTATGGTGTATTTGCTTGCAACTACTGTTTTTGATTTATCAACATTGCATCTTTGCATAACATTATGTTTGCCTTCCTTCTGGGGGCACCTGACATCTGGGGCAAGAAAAACTGAAGAAAATGGCGTCAGCTGCCTCTTTTATACCCCTGCCACACTGACGTCAGGGAAGAAGCAACGACAACCGACGCCGGACCTAGACTTTGGAATTCGGCCGACCGAGGACCCGCCTGACGGCAGGATAACCCATCTGTTATGACTGCAGCTGTATGAGCACTCGAACATCTACATTTATGGTAGGTACAAAACTGTACTTTCTCACCACCACGCCACCCAGACCCTCACCACAGACTCGTCATCAGACTATGCCTGAGGTGCACACCTGGATGGCAGGTGCATACAGGGCCAATGGAGCCCACAACAAATCCATCTGCACATCAACCAAAAAGAGAGATTAGCTGTCCAGCGCGCATTGACAGCTTTCAGGCCCTTTCTCTCCCCAGGGGTTCTCCTGATCAAAACAGACAACACCATTGTGATTTGGTACATCAACAAGCAGGGAGGGACTCACTCCTACCACCCTCAGGGGCTTCCCTTTTAAAAAAGCCCCACCAATTTATTGGTTTCACAACGC